>NW_008342423.1:387024-401686 GCF_000622305.1 Nannospalax galili
ACTGTGGGAAATTTGTCATGAGAATCTGTCTGCATACAAAAACATATGTGGGATTTGTAGGATTTTTTTTAAAGACATGGTCTCCCTGTAGCCTCAGCTGGCCTGGAGTTCACCAGGTAGACCAGGCTGGCTTTGAACTCACAGAACTCTGATTGCCTCTGCCTCCCAAGTGCTGGGATTAAAGAACTGCACCACTGCACCCAGCTCTTTTTGGTTTTTGAGACAGGGCCTCCCTACAGCCCCAACTGTCCTGGAACTCACTAAGTAGACCAGGATGGCCTTGAACTCACAGAGATCTGCCTGCCTCCCTAGTGCTGGGATGAGGACGCTATGCCCAACTAGATTCATTCTTTTTTAAATAGGTTTAAAAAAATTTTTTCTCTTACGTATATGAGTGTTTTGCCTGCATATATGTAAGTGCACCCATGTTATGCAAAGTCCACAGAGGACAGAAGAGGGTTTTGGATCCCCTGAAACTGGACTTACAGATGGTTGTTAGCCACCATGTAAATGTGAGAAACTGAACCTGGATCCTCTGGAAGAGCAACCAGAGGTCTTAACCACTGAGTCATCTCTCTAGTTCCTTAAACAGGTTCTTAAGACAGGGTATAAAACCCAAGCTAGCTTCAAACTGCTGATCCTTCCACCTCCACACCCAGGTTTACAGGGTTGTGCCACCACACCTAGGTAAGACTCACTTTTAATTTTCCAACCTGTACAGTCATCATAAAAAGTGGAAAGCATGCCAGGCATAGTGGCACACACCTACTTTGTACTCAAGAGGTAGAGACGGGTGATCAGGTATTTAAAGCTAACACTGTCTATCAAGTTAGTTTGAGACCAGCCTGGGCTATGTAAGTCCCTGAAACCTTGTCATAAAACAAAACAAATGAATAAAAACAACAACAAAATTACACACACGCACACACACACACACACACACACACACACACACACTCCAACAAGAAAAGAAACTAACAGTACTTCTGTATCTATGACTTAAGAAACTAACAGTATTTCTGTATCTATGACTTACGTTTCAGCTTGTGGGTACTTCGGTCAAAACACCAAAAAGAGAATACAAAGAAGCTTCAAAAATGTTTCCATTTAGGCCTAGTGAAGAACACCTGTAATCCTAGCACTTGGGAGGCTAAGGCAGGCAGATTACAAGTTAGAGCCTGAGCAGTAAGCCTGTCATAAAACCAAGATTAGCAATATAGCTCAGTGATAAGAGCACTTACCTAGCGTACGACAGGCCCTGGGTTCAATCCCTAGTTCCAAACTGTTTCTAGCAGTCACTGAGAGTGCTTTAGGATATCACCCTAATTTAGCATTTCATTTTACAACTCAGCAACCTAAGGCTCAGACAAGTTAACAGTAAGACTGCAATCTTAGATCCCTACCCAGTACTCTTTCTGTTACACACATTCCAATCCACAGATTTAGGAATTTTACTTAGTCTCTCTCAAGCATTAAGATTTTTAAAAAGCTTTTTACATTAAAACACATGAAAAGGTCATCATGTCATTAAAGTTCTGGTCCTTCTACTCGGAGCAGCTTATCCATTTCAAATTTAGTATAAGAATAAACAGAATACCTTTTTGGTCCATCTCTTAACTCCATTATATCCTTTGGTTACCAGCTGTCTATGAAAAAAGCTGTTGAAGAAGTGAACCTAGAACAGATACCAAATACAAGCAACCAGATTATATTACGCTGTAATATAATATTGAACTTCAAAAGAAAATGGAAACTTAAGAATACTTAGAGCATAACAAGACATAAGAGGAAGGAAAATTTTCTTATTAAAAATCAAGGCCTGATACGTGTGTATACATAAATAGAGCACATGAAATTGTGTGGGAGTAATAAAGGGGGTGTGGATAAGGAAGGGGATCTAAATACCATCAAAGCATATTGTATGAGTCACAAAAATTCAATTAAAAAAATTCATATAAATTTTAAAAATAAATAAACAAAATAAAATATTATTTTATTTTTAAACAGGAAAAATATCAAGGCTGGGGATGTAAGTTGAAGGGTGCTTGCCCAACACAAAGCTCCAGAAGCAAAGCGCTGGATTCAATCCTTAGAACCACAAAAACTGGGTGCTGTGGCACACACCGGTATTCCTAACAGGAAGTAGAGGCAGGAGAATCAGAAGTTCAGTGTCATCCTTAGCTACAACTAGTTTGAGGTCAGTCCAAGCTACATGAGACCCTGTCTCAAAAATAAGCAAATAAAAATTTAAAATAAAAATTAAATTAAAATAGTCAAGAGGGAGAAGATACATTACATGGTTTATAGAAGATTCTATCCTAAATTTTCATTAGTATGCCCTTACAGCTATGGTCTAATCAAAACTTGCGTGGAGCAATAAACAGATTATATCGATCTGATGGGGGGGGTCTCAAAGAGGAAGAGGGACACAGAGAAGGAAAGGGGAGACAGGGGAGAGAGAGAGGGTATCTGACAAATCTCTCCGTATCAGATTATAAAGTTGAGATGGGTTAAAAAAAAGGATGATGTAATGAGTACCTTAAACTCCAGGGGTACAGATTATAAACTAACCTTATCTGAAGAAAGTGAATCTGAGGACGCCTATATAATAACTGTGAAAGGTCTCAGTACAATCATTTCTATCTGGAAGAATTACCCTGGCCAAATGGAGCATCAGGTTTTTTATATAAGTGGTATTAGCTCATCTGAGGCAAGACATTATTGTTGTTGCTGTTTATTACAGTGCTGGAGTCTGAACCCAAGGCCTCATGCATGCTAGGTAAGTGCACTGAGCTATATATATCCCTAACCCCATATAGTTGTCTTAAAATGAGGAATTAGATGTGGTTCTCAGGATGTAGTCACCACACCAGAATAATCGTACCACCTGGAAATGTAAAAGTCAGAATTCTCAAGTCCCACTCCAGAACTAGTAAAGCAGAAACTCAGGGTAGGTCACAGCAACCAGAGTCAGCTTTTATACACCTTTCAGATAATTCTAATACAAATTCTTTTTAGAACCATGTAAGCTCTGTAAGAGTTCTTTAACAACCATAGTAGTTCTTGCCTATAATCCCAGCACCAGAGAGGATAGCAAGGGCAGGGGCAGGGGCAGAGGCAGAGGCAGAGGCAGAGGCAGGAAGATGGCTGTTAACTCCAAGGCCAGCTGGTCTACACAGTGAGTTCCAGGCCAGTCAGGGCTACATAGTAAGATCCTGCCCCAAAAAGCCAAAAAAACAAAACAAAGAACCATTCTGCTTAACAGAGATTTTTACAGTGTAGTAATTGTTTGTGCAGCAGTGACTCTGAAACTTAGGTCCATCAACATCATCTTCTGGGCTTAATAAAATCATCTGCTGGCGGCTACCCCTGAAGTATCTGATTTACCTGATCTGTGATCTGAGAACGCACATTTCCAGGAGGAACTCACTCCAACACTGCTTGTGTTAAGCGTCTTTTTCACTCCTTGAATACTCAGAATTAAATGTAGAGATTAATGAAGGTAAATTAGTCCTTAAAATTTAAAATTTAACTTTCTATTAATTAAGAGCATTTGGCAAAACAGAATCTGGCAGATTATAGTTACAATTTTTTTTTCTTGTGAAGATACATTTTCACTAAGTAGCACTGGTTAACCTTGAACTTGTGTCCAACCTCCAGCCTCAGCATTCTGAGTGCTGGGATCACAGATGTGTACCACTGGCTCATAATTACTATGTGATTTTTAGTGGACTATTAAACACTTTTTAAAAATTCATAAATGCTACTGGAATCAATTACATCTGTTTACATATAAAATTTTTATAAAATACTTGGAAAGTCTCCTGCCTATCAGGTTTTTGATGTTTGGTTGCTGCTGTTGTTTTGAGACAGGTCTCCCATTATAGCTCAGGTTGGCCTATAACTCTGAATCCTCCTGAGTCAGCCTCCCCAATGCTGTGATCATGAGATACCTGGCCAAAGAAGTATTTGAGTACTCAGAAAGAAATATATATGCATTAAGTTTAAAAGGTAAAATAGGTAAATAACTATTTCTCAAGTTCTCTTAATAGACTCTTAAGGGAACGTGAGCTAATGGGATTGAGTTTGTGTTAAAGTTTATTATTTTTTAAGTATGTTTTTAGAACTATGGTCTCATTGTGTAGACCTGCCTGACCTGGAACTCACTATATAGAACAGGCTGGCCATGAACTCACAGATATCCACTTGCCTCTGCCTCCTAAGTGTTGGGATTAAAGATATGTATAATAATACCCAGCCTTCCTTTAAAACTACATTTGTATGTAGCTTATTTTGGAGACAGGGTGCATTCATGTGCCACAGCACTGACTGCAGAAGTCAGAAGACACCTGCAGGAGCCAGTCCTCTCCCCTTCCACCATCTAGGTCTTATGGCAGGCACCTTTACCCACTGAGTTCCCTCCTCGGCCACTTGTTTCTTTCCTTTTCTTTCATCTGGTCTTTTAAGACAAGAGTCCACCATGTAGCCCAGGCTAGCCTCAAAATTATAAAAACTAGACTGTCCTAGAACTTGCAATCACTGTGCCTCAGCTTACTGATGATTACAGATGTATGCTACCATGTCCAACTTGAATGTCAAAGGTTAGCTACTCAGAAAAACTGAAAAAGTGGAGTACTATTATTCCATGTTTTTAAATAAAGAAAGTTTCATTAAATCTGAAATAATCCCTGTTGAACATCTCTAAAAAAATAGTAAGACCCTTTGAGGCACACCCACCCAAATAAGAAAGGAAACGCTGGCATTGTGATTTTCTCAAGTAAAAATAATTTTTTTCACTTTTGAGACAGGGTCTCACTTCAACTTGCTATGTAGCCAACTTGCTCCTGACCCTCCACTTCCCAGGTTGCTGGGATGTTGTGTGTGCTACCACACCCAGCTTAAGCAGAAATAATATGACAGAAATTATGGTCAACTATCATACATGATCAAGACATAATCTAACCCATTTTTAAAAATATGAATACCAAATAATTACATAAAATTTAAATCCCTACTATTAGTAACAGAAAGACAATTAGTGGAGGGAAGTTTCCACTTACTTTATCTGGAACTGCATCCATTATCAGCTCACCATACATATTAATGACCTGTAAAAAGTAAAATGAGCTAACTCATCCTGTACAATTCAGAACACCCCATAGAATGAGTAACACAGCTATAGCAGTGTGGGTAACAAAATCATTTGGTCCTGGGATTAGTACTAAGAGTTACTTCAGGAAGCTAGAGAGATGGCTTAGCAGCTAAGAGCACTGGCTACTCTTACAGAGGACTCAGGTTCAGTTTCCAACACCCCCATGACAGCTAACAACTGTCTGTAAGTAGAGTTCCAGGGATCCAGTGCCCTCTCTAACCCCCATGGACATACACCTGGTACATGTACACACATGCAGGCAAACACTCACACATATATAATAAAGTATTTTTTTTTAAGTCACTTCAGTAAAGACTTAGAGTCCTTGAGCTGGAGAGACGGCTCAGCAGTTAAGAGCACTGGCTGCTCTTGCAGAGGACCTGGATACAAGTCCCAAAACCCAAACGGCAGGTAACAACTGTCCACAACTCCAGTTCCAGGGAATCCAACTCTCTTTTCTGATCTCCAAGGGCATTGCATGACACAGGTGCACTTAAATACATGCAGACAATACACTCATACACATAAAAATATTATTTTTTTAAAAAGAATACAGTCCCTGTTTCTAAAAGATAAAATGTAAAGCCAACCCAGAGCTCATATTTATATTTTATTGACCAACATTCTGTGTTTCTACCTTAAGAACCCAGAATGCACTAACCTGGTCATTCAGCCAATTCTGACCATCCAGGGTTGCCAGATCATCCATATCTAGCATGTGCTTATTGTAGAAGATGCGGAAGTTGCACTTTTGATGTCTGGCCCGATAGTTTGTTATTTCCCTATTGATAAACGGTTTTCTGAAACAGAAAAGATTTTAAAAGAAGGTAAAATAAACATATGTTTCACTCAAAGTATTATCTCATTTCTCCTAAATGAAGAAAAAAACTCATAATGGCAATAACTTTACTTTTAAGGGTTTAACTTTAGCATCACTGACATACCTATTAGAAAAGTCTTCATTAAAGACATCTTTTAATCTTCCAAGGACATCTTTTTCACTGAGTGGGACCAAACTTCCATACTTTTTCATAACCTCATCTAGGAATCCTTACGGAAAGGAAAAAGAAAAACATGGAACAGACACTTTCAGCAAAGCCATTCTCATAATACTTAATACATAACTTAAATCTATTATAGCACAGAACCATAGAGCTTTCCAAAAGTCACATCCTTTATTTAAAAGGGGGATGGACAAGGGTGTTGGAGGCCTTCACCATTATAATCCAGACAGAAATGCTCTGAGCCATCATTTCACATTGGATTTTTTTTGCTGCTGTTTTACACTTAGCCAAAAGATGGACAAGCGATTTGGGACAGGGTCCACATGTAACCCAGGCTGGCCTCAAATCTTCAGATGTCTCTGACATACTGGGGTTACAGGTGTGTGCAACCACACCCAACTCACACTGGATTTTATTTATTTATTTATTTTGGTCTTTTTGAGACAGGGTCTCCCTGTAGCCCCAGCTGTCCTGGAACTCACTATGCAGACCAGGCTGGCCTCGAACTCACAGAGATCTGCCTGCCTCTGCCTCCCCAAGTGCTGGGATTAAAGGTGTGCGCCACCACATGCCCAGCTTCACACTGGATTTTTTAAACTATTGATCCACTCAGAGGGACTTACTAAAACTAAAAGTGACACTTTTCCACAGCTTGACCTTAAAGAAAAAACCTATCTCAAGAAAGACACCTAAAAATCCAGGCTTGGTGGTGTGTATCAGTAGTTCCAACTACTAGGGATGATGCGGTAGAGAATCATTTGATCCCAGGAATCAGGGCTAGACTGGGTAACATAACAAGATGCTATCTTGAGTGCTGTTGATTGCAGAAGACCCGGGTTCAGTTCCTAGCACCAATATGGGCTCCCACAACTATCCCAAACTCCAGTTCCAGGGGATCTGACATACCCTCTCCTGGCTTCCACAGGCATGACAGGGGTGCTTACATGCATGCAGGCAAAACACCTTAGGCACATAAAATTAATTTTTTTAATTAAAAAGAATTAAATTGGACCGGGCGTGGTGGCACATGCCTTTAATCCCAGCACTTGGAAGGCAGAGGCAAGTGGATCTTTGTGAGTTCCAGGCCAGCTTGGTCTACATAGTGAGTTCCAGGACAGCTGGGGCTACAGAGAGACCTTGTCTCAAAAAGACAAGAAAAAAAAAATTAAATTGGTAAGATTACACTATATTATTTGGTAAAGGGACAATATCATACAATTTGATACAACACTGAGTCAGTCGTGGTGACAAACACCTGTAACCACAGCACTCAGGAACCAAAGACAGGTGGATCATTACAAGTTAGAGGCCAGCCTGAAGATAGCAAACACCAGGCTAACCAAAGCTACATGGTGAAAGGACCTTGTCTCAAACAAAACAAAACAAATCAAAACACAACACAACACACAAATACTCATGACAAGGAATAACCCTATGAAATAAGTTTAACAGGATAACAAGACCTCTTCCTCTATGTTGCCTAAACTGGCCTTAGGATCCTCCCACCCTCTGAGACCTTAGTAGAGAGCCTGAGAGTGCCTGGATCTGGCCTCTGCCTGGTGTAGGGACCGAGACCTTAGCATACTGCCTGAGAGTACCAAAATCAGGCCTCCCCTTTGTGAACTTCCCAAATTGTGCTGTAGTGCCTGCTACTGAAGTCCAGACATTAGAAAGAAGTCAGAGTATACCTAACTGGAGTCTGACTTGGTCCTCTATGGGAGCTCCTGAGTAGCTGTACTGAAGCCATCAGTTCCCTCCAAAATAAAATCTGAGAGAACCTGAAACCTAGACCAACCAGCTTTACATACCCAATAAGGAAACAACCAAGGCACACCAATAATACAAACAGAAGCAGACTTCAACTCAACAGAAGAAGGCTTGAGTTTCATAGCAGATTTAAAAACAAAAGAAATCCACATGCCAAAAATACAATGGAAAAATAACAGGGATAACCAAAACAGCATGTTCCCATCAAACTCCACCTATCCTGTAGAAGAATTCTACAGAGAACCCCCTAGAGATAACCCTGGTCACATCACTTAAAGGAACAATGATAAACATGATCAAGGAATTCAACAAATTTAAAGAACACACAAACCAATCAAAGAACTCAAAGAAAACAGGGATAAACTTCTTACAGAATTCACAAAAGAGACACAAACACTGAAGAAAACTCAGGCCAAAATGAAAAAGTGAAAAACTCGATAAGCCAATTTGAAATGACCAGAGAAAGCCTCACCGATACAATGAATGAAATGGAAAACAGAATATCAACACTGGGGGGTAAAGTTGAAGAACTAGACTGCTCAAGCAAAAATTATGAAAAAAATTTAAAAACACAGAAATGGAACATGCAGGAAATATGGGACACCATGAAATGACCAAATCTACGTATCATAAGCATAAAGGAGAAGAATTTCAGGTTAACAGTATTGACCAAATTTAAGCAGGATTGTAGAAGGGAATTTCCCAAAACTAAGGAAAGACATCCATATACAAATACAAGAAGCACATAGAACACCAAATAGGATGAGAAAACAAACTCCCCACAGTGTATCATAGTAAAAACACTAAATGTACGAAAGAGAGAATAATGAAAGCTGCAAAAGAAAAACAACTCATATATAAAGGAAAAACCTATCAGAACTACAGCTGACTTATCAATGCAAACTATGAAAGCCAGAAGAGCCTGGACCAAAGTATTCCCAGTTCTAAATGACAATAGATGCCAACCCAGATAACTTTACCCAGCAAAAATGTCTACTGAAGTTGAAGGGGAAAGAAAAACCTTCAATGACATGAATAGGCTGAAAGAATACACGTCCACAAAAATGACCCTTCAAAGATTACTTGAAACAATACAAAGAATGAAGAAAGGAACAACTATACCGCAGGAGTAAAAGAAAGAAACTAAATGAAGATATAACTGTGGAAACACAAAATGAGACAAAGAATGCAAACAGTATTCAACATGATGGCAACGAATACACATCTTCCAATAATAACTTTCAGTATCAATGGACTGAACTCCCCAGTCAAAAGACACAGGCAGCTGGGTGTGGTGGCACATACCTGTAGTCCCTTGGGAGGCTGAGGCAGGCATATCACTGTGAGTTCGAGACCTGCCTGGTCTACATAGTGAGTTCCAGGCCAGCTGGGGCTACATGGAAACCCTGTTTCAAAAAGACCAAAAAAAGGGCTGGAGAGATGGCTCAGTGGTTAAGAACACTGGTTGCTCTTTCAGAAAACCCAGGTTCGAATCCCACTGTCCTTGCTCCTGGCCAAAGCCAACCCCTCCACTCTTGCATCACTGGTTTTTCCCATCTACTGGATCATTTCCACCAGCACACCAACTGCTCTACTTTCTTCTGCTTTAACAAAGGGGGGGGGAGGAAGAAGAGGAGGAGGAGGAGGAGGAGGACGACGACGACGGCGACGACAACGACGACAAGGACACAGGCAAGTTGAATGGATTAAGAAATAAAATCCATCCTTTTATTGTCTGCAAGAAACCCATCTCACCTTCAAGGACAGGCACCACCTTAACGTGAAAGGATGGAAAATAATTATTTCAAGAAAATGGCACTAAGAAACCAGCAGAGGTTGCAATACTAATATTTGGCAAAATAAGACATCAAACTAAAACTAATGAGAAGAGATAAAAAGATCACTTCAGCTGGGAGTGGTGGCACACGCCTTTAATCCCACCACTTGGGAGGCAGAGACAGGTGGATCTCTGTAAGTTCAGTTCAAGGCCAGCCTGGTCTACATTGTGAGTCCCAGGCCAGCTGGGGCTATAGGGAAACCCTGTCTCAAAAAGACCAAAAAAAAAAAAATAAATAAAGAGGGTCACTTCATTCTGATCAAAGAAAAATTAACCAAGAAGATATTACAATCATAACATATATGCACCAAACTCTGGTGCACTCAAATTCCTAAAAACAACACAAGACTTTAAGACACAGATTACCCTCAACTCAATAATAGGGGACTTCAATACCCTATTATCTCCAACAGAACAGGTCAACCAGAAAAAGAATTAAACAGAGACACATCTGAATTAAATGATACTACACGTCAAATGGACCTAACAGGCATCTTCCAAATATTTCACAAGCACCAAAGAATACACTTTCTATTCAGCACCCCATGGAACTTTCTCAAAAATTGACCACATACAAAAAAACTTGAAATAATTCCATGCATTATATCAAACCACAATGAAATTAAGCTTAAAATCAACTCTGGAAGAAGCCCTAATAACTACACAAACTCCTGGAGATTAAACAACACACTCCTAAATGATAAGTGGGTCAAACAAGAAATCAATAAATAAAAGTATTCCTGGAATTAAACAAAAAGGACAATAAAACACAATGAAACCTCGGGGACACTTTAAAAGCAGTCCTAAGATGGAAGTTTATAGCTCTAAGTGCTTACATTAAAAAATCAGAAACAGCACAAATAAATGACTTAATACTGTAATTTAGGACTCTGAAAAGTCAAGAAGAAATGAGAGGAGTGGCTTAATGGTTAAGGACATAGTCTGTCTTTCCAAAGGACCCAGGTTCCATTCATAACATCTGAACTTCTGCTGGAGAGATGGTTCAGCAGTTAAGAACACTGGTTGTTTTTGCAGAAGACCTGGGTTCGAATCCCAGTACCCACACGGCAGCTAACAACTGTCCGTAACTCCAGTTCCAGGGGATCCGAGGGCCTCTTTTGTCCTCAAGTGTATTGCACAACACAGGTACACTTACCTACATGCAGGCATAACACTCATACACATAAAATAAAAATAAAATATATATAAAAAGACTCTGGAGAGGCAAGAACAAAGGAAACCTAAACCCAGCAGAAAAGAAGAAATAATAACAGAGACGAAATTAATGAAATAAATAAAAACAAAGAAAATAATATAAAGAATCAATGAATCGAAGAGCTGGTTCTTTGAAAAGACAGACAAGATAGACTCTTAGCCCAGTTAACCAAAAGAGAGAGCAAATCCAAACCAACAAAATCAGAGATAAAAAGGAAAACATCACAACAGACACACAAAGGATCCAGAACATTATACAGGAAAATTTTTAAAATCTATATTCTATTAAATTTGAAAACCTAAAAGAAATGGACGGCTATCTAAAATCATGGGAACCACCTGAGAAAAACCAAGAAAAGTTCAACAGTTTAAACAGACCCATAATATATAAGATCAAAACAGTAATACAAAATCTTCCAACTAAAAAAAGCCCAGGCCCAGATGACTTACAGCAGAATTCTACAAGATATTTAAATTTAAAGATCCTCTCCCCCTCCCTCCCTCTCCCTCTCCCCCTTCTCTCCCTCTCTCTCTGGCTGGAGAGATGGGTCAATGGTTAAGAACACTGGTTGTTCTTGAAAAAAAACCCGGGTTTGTATCCCAGCACCCACATGGCATCTAACAGTCGTCCAGAACTCCAGTTCCAGGGGATCCGACAGCCTCTTCTGTCCTCCACGGGAATTGCACAACATGGGTGCACTTACCTACACGCAGGCAATACACGCGTACACATAAAATAAATTTAAAAATATATCTACTTAAAAGAAGCTCTCCAACCAATACTACTTAAATTATTCAAAAAGATAGAAACAAAGGGAGAATTCCCAAATTGCTTCAATGAAGCCAGCATCACTCTAACACCAAAACCAGGTAAACATACAACCAAAACAAAAACTATGGACCCATATCCTTAAATCAACACAGATGCAAAAATTCTCAACAAAATATTTGCAAACCGCATACAGACATCAAAAAGATCACTCACCATCAAGGTTTACACCCCAGAGATGCAGGGGTAATTCAATATATGCCAGTCAATAAATGTCATAAATCATATGAATGAATTCAAGAAGACAAAAACCACATCATCATCTCAATAGATGCAGAAAAGGCCTTCAACAGAATTCAACATTCATTCATGATAAAACTTGTAAAGGGAATTGGACTGGAGGGAACATACCTCAACATAATTAAAGCAATATACAACAAACCCACAACTAACATCATTCTAAATGGAAAAACCAGAAGCATTCCCATTAACAGGAACCGGACAGGGCTGTTCACTATCTCCATTCCTTTTCAATATAGTGCTTGAAACTCTTGCTGGAGTATTAAGACAAGAGAAGGAAATAAAAGGAGTACTAACTGGAAAAGAAGAGGCCAAATTATCAATTTTTGCAGAAGATATACTATACCTAAGAGATCCCAAAAATTTCACCAGAAAGCTCCTAGAACTTATCAACACTTTCAGTAAAGTGGCAGGTTATAAAATTAATCTACAAAAATCAGTAGCCTTTCTATATACCAATAACAAGCAATCAGGGAAACCCCTCCATTCACAATAGCCTCAAAAAAAATCTTGAAATAAGCCTGACCAAAAACATCAAAGATCTTTACAACAAAAACTTTATATCTTTAAAGAAAGAGATTGAGGAAGACACCAGATGATGGAAGGACCTCCCATGTTCATGGATTGGAAGAATTAATACTGTGAAATTGACCATTCTACCAAAAACAATATATAGACTCAATGCAATCCCAATAAAAATCCCCATGACATACTTCACAGAATTAGAAAAAAAAAAAAAATCCTTAAATTCATATGGAAGCACAAAGACCCTGAATAGCCAAAGCAACCCTGAGCACAAAGAGCAACGCTGGGGGGATTACTATACCAGATCTCAAAGTATACTACAGAGATACAGTCATAAAAACAGCATGGTACTGGCACAAAAATAAACACACAGCTCAATGGAACAAAATTGAAGACCCAAACCTGAGTACATGCAATTTCAGTCACCTGATACTTGACAAAGGTGGAACACAGAATGGAGGAAAGACAACATCTTCAACAAATGGTGCTGGCAAAACTGGATCTCCACCTGTAGAAGAATGAAACTAGATCCTTATCTTTCACCTTGCACAAAAGTCAACTCCGAATGGATCAAAGATCTCAACATGAAACTGGAAAGCCTGAAACTATTAGAAGAATACATTGGTAATGAACTACAAGACATAAGTGTAGAAAAGGATTTTCTAAATCAGACCAGTTACTCAGAAATTAAGGTCAACAATCAACAAACAGGACCTCATAAAACTAAAAAGCTCTGTACAGCAAAAGAAACAATCAAAGTGACGAGAAAACCTACAGAGTGGGAAAAAATCTTCACCAGGAACACATCTGACAGAAGGTTAACATCCAGAGTATATAAAGAACTCAAAAAACAAAGAATCAAGAAACCAAATGACCCAATTAAAAGACGGGCTAAGGCTCTAAACAGAGACTTCTCAAAGGAAGAAATAAAGATGGCTAAGAAACATCTCAAAAAGTGCTCAACATCCTTAGTAATTAGGGAAATGCAAATTAAAACTACCCTAAGGTATCACCTTACTCCAATCAGACTGGCTAGGATCAAGAGAACAAATGATACCTAATGCTGGTGAGGATGTGGAGAAAGGGGAACGCTCATTTACTGCTGGTGGGATTGCAAACTCGTTCAACCCCTATGGAAAACTGTGGAGAACTCTTACAAAACTAAAAATGAACCTACCATTTGACCCAGTTATACCACTCCTTGGCATAAACCCAAAGGACTCATCCTATTGTAGAGACACTTGTACAACCATGTTTGTTGTGCTCAATAGCTAAGAGATGGAAGCAACCTAAGTGCCCCTCAAATGATGAGTGCTTAACAAAAATGTGGTACATTTACACAATGGAGTTCTACTCAGCAGTAAAGAAAGATGAAATAATGAAATTTGCAGGTAAATAGATGATCTAGAAACTGTTACACTAAGTGAAGTAACACAGGCTCAGAAAAACAAAAGACATTATGTTTTCCCTCCTTGTGGATCCTAGCACCAAATCCTTATAAACAAGTTATCCCAGTCACCACCCATCAATGTAGCTTCTTTTTCAACAGAGACAGAGCTACACTACTGGTCACACACACAGATTCTCTGTGAATTGCCTAAGCCTAAGTGGCGTATCTAGGATACACCTAAGACTCAGGGAACATAGAGCAAGGGATGAAGAGAACACTAATGCATCTTTCAGTTCTCATCAATGAAGCTCCTTCATACAACAGAGGGCCATGGTACACAAGGGAAATCAGAAGGTAACTTGTGGAAATTGGTTCTCTCCTTCCACCAAATAGGTTCCACAGATCAAATTCAGGTCCTTGGGCTTGTCAGCAAAAGCCTTTACCCACATCTCTCCAGCCCAGCCCTAGGTTTTTTGACACAGAATCTCATTATGTAGAATAGGCTGCCCTACAATTTGAGACCTTCACTTCTGACTTCCAAGTACTGGGATTACAGTTATGTAATAGCATCCAAGTATATCTGGAGGTTTTAAACTAAGAACAGAGCATATACACTTTGGTATATCTCCACTCTTTATATTTTAATAGTTGTCTAAGTGTGGTCTTATTTGTACATAAAATAGACAAACAGAAGACAAGAAAT
>NW_008342423.1:402193-424822 GCF_000622305.1 Nannospalax galili
TCGAATCCCAACACCTACAATGGCAACTAACAGCTGTCTGTAACTCCAGTTCCAGGGGATCCAACAGCCTCTTCTGTCCTCCGCGGGCACTGCATGACACAGGTGCACTTACGTACATGCAGGCAATACACACATACACATAAAATAAAAAATAATAAAATATTTTTAAAATTATTCTCTTAAATTTGGAGGGATGACTTGGTGCTTAAGAGCACCTGCTGGTCTCCTAGGAGTTTGGTCCCCAGCACCCACATCAGGTGGCTCACAACTGCACTAACTCCAGCTCCAGGCAATTTAAGCTCTTCTGGCTACCTCAGGAACCTGCACACATGGCACACATAGCCACAGACAGAGGCACATAACACATGAATAAAACTGAAAAATAAATCTTACCAGTCATGGTAGCAGATGCCTTTAAATCTCAGGCAGAGGCAAGAGGCTCTCTATGAGTTTGAGGTCAGCCTGGTCTACGTAGTGAGTTCCAGACCAGTCAGGGAAACGGACTAAACACCTGAAAATAGCCTAAGCTAACTTTGTCTTTATTTTTTTTAAAGATAGTCTCACTCTGTAGCCCAAGTTGGTCTTTAGAGAAATTCTCCTGCTTCAGTCTGTTAAGTGCTGGGTTAAAGATGAGTGTTACCACATCTGACAGCTCTACAATTTTGATTAAAGTGCCTTTAAAAAAAAAAAAAAGGGAGCTGGGCATGGTGGCGCACGCCTTTAATCCCAGCACTTGGGAGGCAGAGGCAGGGGCATCTTTGTGAGTTCAAGGCCAGCCTGGTCTACATAGTGAGTTCCAGGACAGCTGGGGCTACAAGGAGACCCTGTCTCAAAAAGGCAAAAAAAAAAAAAGAAAAGAAAAAGCAATATTCTCATGGTGAAATCAAGCTGAACTGACTTGAAAGCTTCCACACTGCTGGCTGGCAGTGCCACAAGGTGCTATGCAGACCACTGGGGGAGAAGAGACATCAGTGGTCTTACCAGCACTGGAACCTGACTGCTATAATATCAACCTGCCAGGCAAGATGTGCCCACTAGTGAATTAGTAGCTTGAAGGTTATAGGGGGTAACCAACCACTTCTGGATTGGATTTGATGTCTGCTCCACAAGAGGGAATTCACATCTAATATTGGAAAGCCAATTAAAAGCCCATGGCTCAGGTTATAGACCCTGGGGGGGACGGAACTTAACCACTGTTGTTTGCTAAATTGCTCAGGTTTTCAAGCTGCTTTCTAAATATGTTTATACAGAAAGATGAGTACTGCTCTCAACCTTGCCAGAGAAGTCTCTTTCTGCACTGGGCAGCAATGCAGACTCAACTGGTCAAAGTGCTGAGAATAACCAAATGTCGAGTGCTCAGTCCTAAATGAGACATCTGTATCTACTCCTACCACACAGCTCATGGAACATCTTGGAAGAGTTGGACATGACATGGCTATTGCATTCATGAACTCACTGCAGCTATGGATCTGCACAAGCCCTGCACAAGATCAAGTCAACAAAGTCAGTCAACGTTCCAGCAGAAAGCACTAACTGGATTCAATAGGTTACAAAAAACCAAAAGGACATACATGTGAGAAGGGGATATGTAAGAAGGGAACACGTGAAGGGCACATGTGAGGAGGGGTCCATGGGGAGTGGGAGAAGGGACTTTGGAAATGGGTATGATCAAGATACATTGTATATATGAATAGAGTTGTCAAAGAATAAAAGATATCAAACAAATAAAGGGAATAAGTTTTTAAAGCAATCTTCTCCATCCATGAGCTATGTACCCCTATTCAAACTAGTATCATGGGAGATATCCTTGTTAATGTCCTTTCTGGATGGTGGTATTATGGAGACTTTCAGTTGTTATATATTTTCCTCCTAATTGTTGTTTTCACTTTCAAATAAACACGGAATCCTTATTCAACAAAATGATCCCTCAACCTTAAATGAGAGCCCTAGGTGTCAACATATCACTGATACCCACATTATCTCACCTTTAATGCCAACACTCAAGACTTCTGTGAGTTTGAGGTCAGCCAGTTCCAGGTCAATCAGGGGACCCTGCCCCCTCCCCAAAAAAGTAGAACACACATCAAAAGACAAGTTCTATTACATATAATTTAATTCTTACCAAGAATCATGGATCAAGACACTTATTCCACTTTTCAAGTGGAGATACTGGATCTTAGGCTTAGTAACTAACCCAAGAACATTTAACTAGCATACAGAAGAACTAAGATTTTTATGTAGGTCTTTTGACTACAGGAACTGAGTTAACTAAAGCAAGAAATAGCTCTTACCTTTTCTCTACAAACAGAACTTGGAGTCAAACACTGTGGTACATTTCAATAGCCCCAACGACTCAGAAGTTATCACTTGAGCCTAGGTTTTTGACACCAGTATGGACAACATAGCAAAACCCTATACCAAGTAAGTAAACAAACAAAAATAAAACCTTGTTTTCACTTAATCTTTTAATACCTGTGAGCCAATTATCTAGAAATGGGTTAAAAAAAAAAAGATAGTGAAATCTCATTGTTTCTGTTTATGTCAGGGAGGGTCTCAAATGCAGCCTAAGCTTACCTTGAACTTATGATTCTCTCCCCCTCAACCTCTAAGGATTTAGGTGTCTGCTACTATACCAGGGTCTTGAACCCACCATTCTTTACCTACCTGCTTCTGTGAATGGAAGTTCTCTGAACAAGTTACACCAATATAAAAGATACTGCAGCCTGCCTGACCTTGACTGGGTAGAACATGGTCATTATAGAGCTATGATGCTGTAAAGAGCCAAAATTTAACTGAGTGTGGTGGCTCACACCTGTAATCTCAGCACTGGAGAAGCTGAAGAACGGTCCTGAATTCAAGGTCAGCCTGGGCTACAGAGTGAGACCATCTCTATGAGATGGAGATTAGAACTAATAAGTTCAAAGGAAGAATTTAAAGACAATGTGTATGGCATCCTCATTTTAATCTACTACCTCTAATGTTTTAAAACTGTCATATACAAGTATAACAACATTTGACTTGGTTTTCAGGAGGCCAGCAAGATGGGCTCAGCAGGTAAAGGTGCTGGATACACAAGCCTGAGATCCAAGAACTCATGGGATCCCTGAAACCCATGATGGAAGGAAAGAATTGACTCAAAACCATCTTTTGAAGCCATCCTATTTCTCTCTTCTCCTTCCTCTCTCTTTCCCTCCCTCCCTCAATAAAAAATTTTTTTCATTGTATTCAACTTGCTTTTCAAGGGAGTAACTTTCTTTTTACCCTCACACGTTTTTTTTTTTTTTTTTTTTTCTCTTTTTTCTCTTCTTTTTTTTGGGTCTTTTTGACACATGGTCTCCTTGTAGCCCCGGCTGGCCTGGAACTCACTGTGTAGACCAAGCTAGCCTTGAACTCACATAGATCTGTCTCCTGAGTGCTGGGATTAAAGGCGTATGCCACCACGCTCAGCTCTCACACTTCATTTTTATAAATTATTTAATAATGTATGAAACTACAGCGTTTCCTGTAAGTACAACCAACTCAATAAATATATAAGAAACCTGAAAGGAGCACACCACAGTTACATTACTCACCTTGCTTAATGTGGTGGAAGTCAGAAGGGGAGTGCCTACTGCACTGACTGCTTCATACTGCCTCCTACTGATTGCTCTATTCGGCTTGATTACCCAGATTTAGTTCTCAGTTAAATTTGTCTCTTTCCACTGTGCTGGCTCATTTCAAATGGCCACAAATCATGAATTCATCTCAACGCAGGCAACTTGCAGAGGTTGGGGCTGTGATGGGCAGTAGCTGTTGTTCTGTCCTGAACTATTTTCAGGGAAAGTGAGGATGCTAAAAATCCAATCTTTGGAAATGTATGTACCTTGTTCTTGCCAAGTTTGAAGACCAATGTCCTTGGTTCCACTCTTAGAGTTTTGACTTGATAGCAGATAAGATGTGGGACAAGCAGGGAGATTCCCCAACTACTCAAGCTTTTACTGCAGGTCTTCCCTTTTACTCCCCACCTCTGCCAACTCCAGGAAACTGGCACCTCCTGTGTTTGACCATTTCCTCACACAAATCTTCCTTCTGCCTTTCTGAACATTCCCTCTGCTTTTCTGGCTCCTAGGGGCTTTTGCTTTTTCTCATCCATCAAAACACTCCCTGTTTTTGAATATGGAGACACCTATGTGCCACATGTGCTTTAATGTAGTTTTCACAATTTCCACCAATCTGGCAGGAAGAACAGTCTATTGTACCTAACTCCATACTCTTAAATATGGGATGGTTAGTTAGTACTTTTGGTGCTTTATTTCTTTCCCTTCTTTTAAATTTTATCTCTCTCTCCCTCTCCCTCCTTTCTTTCTCAAGGGTGCCAGAGATTGACTTTGAAGCCTCATCAAGCCAGGCAAATGTCCTACAATGGAGCTCCACCCACAATTCGCTATTTAAAATTTTTATTTTATGGGGCTGGTAAAATGGCTCAGAGGTTAAAAGCATTGACTGCTCTTGCAAAGGAACTGGGTTCGAGTCCCATCACCCACATGGTAGCTAACAACTGTCTGTAATTCCAGTTCCAGGGCATCTGATGCCTTCTTCTGACCTCCACAGGCATTGCATGACATGGGTATACTTACAAACATGCAGGCAATATACTCGTATACACACAGAATAAAAATAATTTTTTTTAATTTTATTTTATGTGTATGAGTGCTTTGTATATATGTAAGTGCATTCATGCATGCAATGCCTGCAGAGGCCAGAGGAGGGCATCAGATCACCTGGAACTAGAGCTAGGAATTGTTAGCTGTTACACGAGAGCTGGAACCAAACCTGGGTCTCTGCAAAAGCAGACAGTGCTCTTAATCACCGAGTCATATCTCCAGTCCTCTATTTAAAATTTAAACTATCCAGTATATATTTTGATAAAGGAACTTTGTTTTCCTTGTGAATAGTCAACTGTTCTAATTATCTCTTAATCCTTAATATGTTGACAAATATTTACTAGGTAAACAAGTTCCAAGCTCTCTTTATTCCTTGTTTTCTAACATTTAAACTAAAAGGCTGTTTTTTACATTAATTTGTGTGTACAGATGTGTGTACATGTGTGAAGCAGGAGTGCCACACCATACTTGTGGAGTTCAGAGGACAACCTGCAGGATTCAGTTCTCTTCTTCCACCATGTTTGTCCTAGAGACTGAACTCAAGTCTTTAGATTGGCAGCAAACATTCCTTACCCACTGAACCCCCTTGCTAGTCCAGAAGCTGTTTTATTACCAGACTATTCAATACTGGCTAATAAAATATCAATATTTTTCTCCTTTAACATACTAAAATATGACTTGTACAACACATCACTAAATGTGCAAATTCCTACTTCCTTGGGTCATGCTAAAATTTTATTATATACCATATTCACAACTAGAAATGTGATATTTATGTAAGTTAACTGTTATTTGTGGGCAAAGGCTACATTTTTTAGGTTAAGCATCATGGTTCTACTAACCTTTTACTAAGGCAACTTGGTCTCCTTCCAGGATAGTAAAGAACAAAATCCTTTTTCAAAGGATCTGTTAACACTTACTTTGTCTCTTATGGAGAACTTCTTATACAAACTTGTTAAAAAGAGCCAGGCATGGTGGCCCACACCTTTAGTCCCAGCACTTGGGAGGCAGAGGAGGGTAGACCTCTGTGAGTTCGAGGCCAGCCTGGTCTACATAGCAAGTTCCAGATCAGCTGGGGCTACAGAGACCCTGTCTCAAAAAAAAAAAAAACTTGTTAGAAAAAGAAAGCTGTTAAAACTGTTTATAAACTACCAAGAAGTAGCTCTCTTACCTTCCCAGCAAAATTTATAACAACTATTTATAACAACTTCGTGCATCTGTTCAAATACATTCTACACAATGCACACATATGCATCCAACCTACTTACCTGTCTTTTAACAAAAATCATATACCATTTTACAATTTCTCTTTAATTTTATATGTATCTTCATATTATTTGGTATTAAAATATAAATCCTGGGTTGGAGGGATAGCTCAGCTGGTAAAGTGTTTACCCCTTGTAAACATGAGGACTTAAGCTTCAGCCC
Source organism: Nannospalax galili (assembly GCF_000622305.1). Taxonomy (NCBI): domain Eukaryota; kingdom Metazoa; phylum Chordata; class Mammalia; order Rodentia; family Spalacidae; genus Nannospalax; species Nannospalax galili. The sequence goes on from NW_008342423.1 coordinate 408,265, forward strand.
CAAAATTAAGTACAAAAAGCCAGGCATAACGGCGCACACCTGTAATCCACCGGTGCTAGGAAAGAAGAGCCAGGAGTGCTGCTAGGGCTCACAGACCAGCCTAGCCTACCAGGTGAGTTCCAGGCTAGTGAGAAACACTGTCTCAAACAAAGGTGGGCAGTGCTTGAGGAATCACACTTGAAGTTGTCCTCTGATCTCAATGTGAACAACCCCACACACACTAAGGGGACACACATATACAAACACACGCACACACACGCATGCACACCTAATTTTTTTTGAGGTACCAGGGATCAACACATGCTAAGGGCCTTACACATGCTAAACATGTACTCTACCAGAGTTACAATCAGGCCATTGTGCTGGATAGCTTTAGTGTCAACTTGACACACGTGGGTTGAGGAAGCCTCAATCAGGAAATTGCCTCTATTGGACTGGCCTGTGGCCATGTCTGAAGGGCATCTTCTTGATGAGTGATGTGGGAGGGCCCAGCCCACTGTGGGTGGTGCCACCCCTGGGCAGTTGGTCCTGTGTTGCATAGAAAATCAGGCTGAGCAGGGACCAAAAGGGCAAGCCTGTAAGCAGCATTCCTCCACGGCCTGTGCTCCAGCTCCTGCCTCCAGATTCCTGCCCTGAGTTCCTACCTTGGGCTCCCTGATGAACTGCGTGCGACCTGGGAGATGTAAGACAAATAAACCCTTTCCTCCCCAAGTTGGTACTGGTCAGAGTGTTTTGTCACAGCAATGAAGAACAAACTAAGACAGCCATATATCTAATATATTTTTTGTTTGTTTTTTCAGTTTTATCCAGGCAGAGTTTTATATATAGCATAGGCTAGCCTTGTGATCTTCCTACCTTAGCCTCCCAAAGTTCTGGAATGAAAGTGTGCATCATTATGCCCAGCTCAATTTATTCTTAGGTATTTTGCACAATATATTGTTTTCTGATGTGCCATAATTTATAGTACAATAGAAACACTGTTTTAATTATTTTCAGGGTTTTTTTTAACTACAGAATAAAGTGATACCCCTATATAAACATATTTGTACTCTTTTATATTTAGGATACATTCTAAGGAGGGAAATGGATCAAAGACTGATACTGTCAACTCCTTCCCAAAAATATTTATACTGGGCAGGAAGATGGCTCAGAGGGTAAAGACAATTGCCGCCAAGCCTGACTTGGGTTTCCAGGTCCCTGTCCTTTGATCTCTACATATATGCACACCACAGCACACACTAACCCTCAATAAATAAATCTAATTTTTTTTTAAATGCTAGGGGTTGAAGATTTAGCTCAGTGGTACAGCATCTGACTAGCAAGTACAAGGCCTTCAGTTTGGTCTTTAGTTCCAGAAAAAAAAAAAAAAGACAAAATAACAAAAAAGATCAAAAAAGACAGCTGAGCATAGTGGTGCAGGCCTTTAATCCCAGCACTCAGAAGGCAGAAGCAGGCGCATCTCTGTGAGTTCAAGGCCAACCTAGTCTACATAGTAAGTTCCAGGACAGCTGGGGCTACAGGGAGACCCTGTCTCAAACAGACCAAAAAATAAATAAATAAATAAATAAACAAACAAACAAATAAAAGATCAAAGAAGAAAAAAAACCTAAAATTTACTTCCTACTGTAGATTTTGAAAAGAGACTGTTTCTTAAAACACAATGTAAAAACTAGAAGCAATAAGATCAAAGACAAATACAAGTTGTTATGTACCAAACACCAGATACAGTGGGTCATACCTGTAATCCCAGCATTCGGAAGGCAAAGGCAGGTGGATCTCTCTAAGTTCAAGGCCAGCCTGGTCTGCATAGCAAGTTCCAGGTCTGCCAAGGCTACACAGTGAGACCCTGTCAACAAAACAAAACAAAACCAAAACGAAAAGTGAGCAGACAGGGGAAAGGAGAGGGGTTGGGTCGACCAGAAGTAAGGATATATGAAAAACCTTTATAAAAATCCACTGCTTTACAAACTAATTTCAAAATATAATTTTTAAAAAGCAGTTTGAAAAAAAAAAAGGAGTTTGAACCTTGCATGGGTGGACAATGCTCCCCCGCAAAAGACATGGTTAACACGGTTATTAAATGAAAATCTCAGTACCAGATGATACCTCCCTACAAAGGCCCCCCAAAACACAGGCTATTGCCATTGCTCTTGGTTGCCCACTGTAACTACACAGTTAACATTATATTGCTGAAGATACAACATACTTTGGTTGTAGGACAGAGAAATCAAGTTGCTGAAAGCTTCTTTGCTGGTTAGTTTTCATAGTGCTAGACAGTACTATGCAGGCCACTGGGGTAAGCATACATTAACGATATTACCCAGCAGCAAACCCTACATGATACAATACTGACCTGCCGGGCAAGATGTGCCCACTAGTGAAATAGTGGCTTGACGGTTATGGGGGTAACCAACCACTTCTTAGATTGGATTTGAGGTCTGCTCCACAAGACAGAATTCATGTCTAATACTGGAAACCTGGTCAAAAGCCAGGCTCAGGAGGCTATAGGCCCTAGGGGGAAACTTAACCACTGTTGCTTTGCTAATTGCTCAGGTTATCAAATTGCATTCTAAATATTGTAGTTTTGTTTTAAAATATTTTATTAAAATTTTTAAAAGGGGGGGGCTGGAGAGATGGCTCAGTGGTTAAGAGCACTGACTGCTCTTGCAGAGGACCCGGGTTTGATTCCCAGCACCCACATGGCAGCCACAAACTGTCCTTAACTCCAAGTTCCAAGAGAATCGGAAGCCCTCTTCTGACCTCCAAGGGATTGCACGACACAGGTGCACTTACATATATGCAAGCAATACACTCATGCACATAATATAAAAATAAAATATATTATTTATTATTTTTATTTTATGTGTTATGAGTGTATTGCTTGCATGTATAAGTACATCTGTGTCGTGCAATGCCCTTGGAGGTCAAAAGAGGACATGGGATCCCCTGGAACTGGAGTTACAGATGTTTGTTAGCTGCCGTGTTCTAGGAATTGACCTTGGGTCCTCTACAAGAGCAGCCAGTGCTCTTTACCACTGAGCCATCTCTCCAGCCCCCTAAATATTGTTAATACCCATAGATTAAGTACTGCTCTCAACTGTGCCAGAGAAGTCTCCTTCTGTACTGGGCAGCAATGCAGAGACTCAATTGGTCAAAGTGCTGAGAATAACCAAATGTTGAGTGCTCAGTCCTAAATGAGACATCTGTATCTATTCCTACCGCACAGCTCATGGAACATCTTGGAAGAGCGGATAGAAAGAATGCAAGAGCCACAGGATGGGGAAGAGTGCTGAGAAATGCTGTCTTCTGGACATGACATGGCTATTGCATTCATGAACTCACGGCAGCTATGGACCTGCACAAGCCCTGCACAAGATCAAGTCAACAAAGTGTCACATTCCAGCAGAAAGCACTAACTGAACTCAGTGGGTTATGAGAGGCTGGGGGAAGCAGGGAGGGGATATGAAGGGGAAGGGGGACATACTGAGAGTGTTTCAGGGAATAGAAGGGAGAGGTTGGGGTATATAAAATCAAGACACAGGGGCTGGAGAGATGGCTCAGCGGTTAAGAGCACTGACTGCTCTTGCAGAGGATCCAGGTTCAATTCCCAGCACTCATATGGTGGCTATGAACCGTCCTTAACTCCAGTTCCAGGAGAATCTGAAGCCATCTTCTGACCTCCAGGGCATTGCACGACATGGGTGCACTCACATACATGGCAGGCAATATACTCATACACATAAAATAATAAAAATAAAATATTTTTAAAAGATCAAGGTACATTGTATACATGTATGAAATTGTCAAAGAATAAATAAACCAACAAAAAACCTAGAAATTTACGTTAAAGCAACAATAAAAAATGTTACAGTATTAAAGACTTTTACCCTTTGGAAGTGATAATCCTTGACATTCATAATTAATTTAACATCTCTATAACTAGAATGACACTGTGATCCATGAAAGCAGTTATCATAGTTTGTTGCTATATTATTAGGAATCAGAACACTGACCAGTTCATAGGAGCTTTTCATATACTAATAAAACAAAAATAATCCAATAGAAAAATAGGCAAAGAAAAACCACGTACCAATAAAATATGGTGAATATACAGAAGACATCAAGGCTGAAGATGTAGCTCAGTTGATAGACTGCCTGCCTAACATGTACAGACCCCAAATTCAATCCTTAGTACTACCACATAAATAAGGTATGGTGTTATACACCTGTAATCCCAGTACTTGGGAAGATCACAAATTCAAAGACATCCTTCTTGAGGCCAGCCTGGACTACCTAAGACCTTTTTCCCCAAAAAAGAAAACACCCTAGGCTGGAGAGACAGTTCAACGGTTAAAAGAACTGGCTGCTCTTGCAGAACCCACATGACGGCTAACAACCACCCATACATAACTCATGTTCCAGGGGATCCAACACCCTCTTCTGACCTCCATGGGCATTTCAAAACATGGGTACTCTTACATACATTCAGGCAATACACTCAATACACATAATAAAATAAATATTTTTTAAAAAGAGAAAAAGGCTGGGGGTGGTGGCACATGCCTTTAATCCCAGCACTTGGGAGGCAGAGGCAGTCGGATCTTTGTGAGTTTGAGGCCAGCCTGGTCTACATAGTGAGTTCCAGGACAGCTGGGGCTACAGGGAGACCCTGTCTCAAAACAACAACAACAACAACAACAGAAAAAAAAAAGAGAGACCTTGTCTCAAAAAGACCCCTCCCCAAAAAAGAAAACACCCCAACCTTAAAACCCTCATGTGACCTATAAAACTGACAAAGCTTAAATTGGTTCTTCTTGGAAGGTAATTTAACCACACCCTTAAAAAATTTTTTTTAATATTTATTATTTTTATTTTATGTTTGTGTATTGCCTGCACATAGGTAATTGCACCCGTGTTGTACAATGCCCGCGGAAGACAGAAGAGCTGTCAGATCCCCTGGAACTGGAGTTAGAGACAGTTGTTAGCTGCCATGTGGGTGTGGGATTCGAACCCAGGTCTTCTGCAAGAACAGTCAGTGTTCTTAACCACTGAGCCATCTCTCCAGCCCCACACACCCTTAAAACTTTTAAGTGTTGCCGGGCATGGTGTCTTATGCCTTTAACCCCAGCACTAAAGAAGCAGAGGCAGGTGGATTGAGACCCGCCTGATCTACATAGCAAGTTCCAGGCCAGCTGGAGCTACAGGAAGACTTCTTTTCATTTTTTTATTTTATGTGTATGAGTATATTGCCTGCATGTAGGTAAATGCACCCATGTAGTGCAATGCCCACAATGCCCGTGGTGGTCAGAAGAGGCTGTCAGATGCCCTGGGACTGGAGTTACAGACAGTTGTTAGCTGCTACGTGGGTGCTGGGATTCAAACCCGGGTCTTCTGCAAGAACAACCAGTGTTAACTGCTGAGCCATCTCTCCAGCCCCTTTAAAAAAAAAAGCAAAAGCTGGACATGGTGGCACATGCCTTTAATCCCAACACTTGGCAGGCAGAAGCAGGCAGATCTCTGTGAATTTGAGGCCAGCCAGGTCTACATAGGAAGTTCCAGAACAGCTGGGGTTATAGGGGGACCCCATCTCAAAAAGACCAAAAAAAAAAAAAAAAAAGGCGAGGCAGGCGTGGTGGCACATACATTTAGTCCCAGCACTCAGGAGGCAGAGACAGGCAGATATTTGTGAGGTCCAAGCTAGCATGGTCTACATAGTGAATTCTAGTCAGGGAGACCTTATCTCAAAAAAAAAAAAAAGAATTTAAGTCTCATACTCTTTTACCAAGAATTTGAGTGGCAACTTAATTTACAGAAATAATTGCATAGGGGCTGGAGAGATAGCACAGTGGGTAAGAACATCAGTTGTTCTTGCCGAAGACCCAGGTTCAATCCCAGCACCCACAGGGCAGCTAACAACTGTCCGTAACTCCAATTCCAGGGGATCCAACAGTCTCTTCTGTCCTCCAAGGTCACTGCACCACACGGGTGCACTTACCTACATGCAGGCAATACACACATACACATAAAAAAAAATAAAATTTTTTTTTAAAAAAGAAAGATTTGCATAAAAAAGTTCACTGCATCATTATATAACAATCAAGGCAAATGTCCATCAATAAAGTTATGCGTCTGTCTACATAATGGAGCAATGTAAAAGGCATCAAGGACATCTGATCTGATGGCTTAAAGGGAAAAACCAAGACTCTTCTGGGAAGGATAATGACAGTAAGTGCAAGCTAGAGGTTAGAGGACAACAAAGGAATGATGCATACCAGAAAGGCAGGTTGAGAGCTGCTCATCATCCACGGGAGAGGCTTTCTGGCTACTCTTGCCACCTGCTATTTGATTTTCTACTTTGAGTTCACTGCAAACCAAGGGAGCTTCCAGTGGACTTTTACAGTAAGGGTGATCCAGTAACTTAGAACTAAGAATGTTCTGCTTGAGAGAGCCATCCTCCTCCATCTGGAAATTCTCATTCTGAGCAGGCTCTTCAGACACCAGCCCATCTACACTACTCACAGATTTGTCTGCTCCAGACACTGGCAGCTTTACTCTGTCATCATTGACAGTACTTGTCCCACCTTCCTGACCCAGAGTCATAACTGCTCTTTCAGTTTCTGAGGTGAACTTGTTACTAGAAGGATGTTCTGTTAAGGGGATTTCATGAATCTGCTCTGTACACTCCCACTTAGGAGAAGAGGGTGACTGGTCCCAGGTGTATGTAGCACTGCCATTCTTTTGGTCAAGGAATGCTTCATCTAAATTATGCTCCTTGTCCAAGAAAGGGCTTCCCTTAGAGTGGCCATCAGGCACGTGAGAGTTCTTTCCCTTCACCACAACATTGCCGTCCATATCTGGAAAGTATGGCTGATACCGACAAGTGTCTTTAGGTTCTGGGGAAGGGACTGGGCTGCAATTGCCACCCTCAGCGCTATCCCTAAGGGCCTCCTGATGGTCCCCAGTGACCTTCTGTACCCAGCTTCGCTGGGCTTTTCTCAGTCTGCAAGCTCTGCTTTTTGTTCTGAAGTGCTGGGATCTGAGAATCCTATGGCGAAATCTAATCATGGATAATTTCTCATACATCATAAGAGGTGACGCTTTGACTCTTCGATGTTGGTTAAGTTGGAACTTTTTTGGCATCAGGGGTCTCCCATTCCTGTGATGATCTAGCCCTTGGTAGCAGCCATAACAAAAGCGCTTTCTATGTTTGCTCAAGATCACAATCTTGCCACCATCACCTAGACTTTGACTCTCCCCATTGAACTTCATGGGAAAATCAGAAGCTTGTGGCTCTGTCCTAGGTCTGTGACCACTGGCCTTACCTAAAATAGTATTTGCTGATAAGCCAGCAACTGCCTTCAGTAGACTTTTCTCTCTGCAGTATTCATGGTCCAAGTTCTTTGCTGATGACAGCAACTTATCTGCTTGGAGTTTCAGGAGCCTCCTTGAGGAAGAAATGAAGTGTTTACTGTCCTTTCTTTTCACTTTAGAATACAAAGCACTAACATTCTGAGTAGACACACTGGACTTTGTCTTTGCACAAAGGGGTGCAATCTGGATCCATGTTTTCTGGATGTGAAGAGCCTTCTTATTACACTGGAAATGCTTCAAGTGTCTACGCCAAGCAACTGGCCTTCCCAGGTTAGTTTTAAAAATGCACACGTGTTGGGGAAAATAGAACTTCTTAAAATTTCCAAACCCAGTATTCCATTTCTCAGAAAAGGCTACGTGAATTCCTTTCTTCCATAGAATTTTCCTCTGTTTTTTCATTTTTCTGATGCATAATGAGAACTGGATGCACCTACAAATAAAGAAAAGTTACACGAAATGTAAAAAACTAACATCATGAAGACATATAGCAATTAAGACAGAAAACTAAGAATATTACACAATTCAATTTAGGCTCCGACCATGAAGAAATCCTATTTGATCGAGGTTTTCATTGTAATGAAAACTGGGGAGGAAGACATGAGCACTACATCAAGACCCTATTTTCCTGTATACCTGCCACAGGTAGGACTATGTTTCAAGAATCACTTCTAGCAGGGCATAGTGGCACATACCTTTAATCCCAGTACTTAGGAGGCTCTGTGAGTTTAAGGTCAGTCTGGTCTACATAGCAAGCTCTAGGCCACCCTGGGTTATACAGTGAAACCCCATCTCAAAAAAAAAAAAAAGGCCCAGTATGCAACAGTTTCTGATGGAATGCAGAAGGCATAAGAGAGAGAATCAGAAGAGGATTTCTTTTTTAATTTAATTTTTATTATTTATGTATGAAATATGGGGGGGAACTGGAGAGATGGCTCAGTGGTTAAGAGCACTGACTGTTCTTGCAGAGGACCTGGGTTCAGTTCCCAGCACCCATATGGGGGCTAACAACTATCTGTAATTCTGGTTTCATGGAATCCAACTCCCTCTGCTGGCCTTCACAGGCATTGTACCCACGAGTATACCAAAGCACTCATAAATATACAATGAAAATAAATCAACAACAATGTAATGAAAAGAAGAAGAGAGGGCTGGAGAGATGGCTCAGCGGTTTAAGAATACTGGTTGTTCTTGGAGAAGACCCGGGTTTGAATCTGAATTTGAAGCACCTACATGGCAGCTAACAATGTCCATAACTCCAGTCCCAGGGGATCTGACAGCCTCTTCTGACCTCTGTGGGCATTGCACGACATGGGTGCACTTACCTACATGCAGGCAATACTCGCATACACATAAAAATATAAATAAAAGTTTAAAAATAAAACAAGAGTGCCGGGTGTGGTGGCACACACCTTTAATCCCAGCACTTGGGAGGCAGAGGCAGGCCTGGTCTACATAGTGAGTTCCAGGAAAGCTGGGGCTACAAGGAGACCCTGTCTCAAAAAGACCAAAAAAAAAAAGAAGTATGTGTGTGTGAATGAGGTGTACACATACCACACAGCACAAATGTGGAGGTCAGAGGACATCACCCAGGAGTCAGTTCTTTCCTTCCATTATGGGTTTCAGGGATTGGACTCAGGTTGTCAGATTTTCAAGGATCCGCCTGCCTCTGCCTCCCCTGTACTGGGATTAAAGGCGTGCACCACCTTGCTGGGGTCCAGACAGATTTTCTAACGTTGACTCTGCTTCTCATTAGCTAAGTGATTTTTGAGCAAGTCATCCAGATTCTGTGTCCTCATTTGTGAAATGAAAGAGGAAGGGAGATGGACCAAACACCACTTAGGACTGATTTCATATCCATTAATTTATCTTTTAAATATTTTTATTAACGAACTTCATACAATATTTTGATCATCTTCCCCCAGATCCACTCCCATGTCCCTCCCTTCCCCCCAACTTCATGTTTATTTTTCCCCCCATTGAGTCCAAGGGGTTGCCCAAATATCCTGGATTATGGTCAATCTATCAAAGGTCAGACCCTTAAAGAAAAACCCGACTCTTCCAGTCCCAGCAGCTATCAAATGCCAATAGCTCCTCAGGTAGGGATGGGGTCTTCTACCCAACTCCCTCGCTCCATGCTAGGACTCTGTTTGGCTTGAGCTTGAGTAGGTCTTGTACATGCTGTCACAACTGTTATGAATTCAACTGCCCTGTTGTCTGGAAAACTGTTTACTTATAGTCATCTTCCACCTATGGATCTCACAATCTATCAACTCCCAGTTCTGCAACGATTCCTGAGCCTTGGGGAGAATGGTTGTGACATGGATGTCGTATTTGGGACTGAGCACCCCACAGTCTCTTATTCTCTGCATGCTGACCTGGTATGGATCTCTGTGATAACTGCTTTCTATTACAAGAAACATCTCTGATAAGGGTTGAAAAATGTACTAATCTATGAGTATAATGATATACCATTAGAAGTCATTTAAATACTATGTACATTTAGTAGAATTTAGCAGGTTTCTTTTTTCTTTTTTTTTGGGGGGGGGGTCTTTTTGAGACAGGGTCTCCCTATAGCCCCAGCTGATCTTGAACTATGTAGACCAAGCTGGCCTTAAACTCATAGAGATCCTCCTACCTCTGCTTCACGAGTGCTGGGATTAAAGGCATGAGCCACCACGCCTGGCAGCAGTAGGTTCTGTCATAGGTCTATGACGTATCTAGCCACAGGTTCTTGACCCTGATAACAGGGCCAGGCATGAGTTCCATATCCTGCAGCAGGCCTTGAAGCCAACCAGAAGGTGGCTAGTTACTCCCATAGCATTCATGCCACAATGGCACTGAGGGGCATATCTTACAGGTAAGTAATACTGATGATTACTTCTCTCCTTCAGTAGTGTGTATAGCATCTGCCAGCACTGTGAAAGCCAGCCAGGTTAGGGATGAAGCTTCCAAGTCAGTACTTACTTGATTTCTCCATGTTTTATGACTCAAGTATATATTGTCTTCATCAACAGGGTCTTACCATCAAGTTCTGGTGGGTAACCAAGAGCAATAGCAATAACGTGTAACCTTTAGGGGTCTATGGGATCCCACTGGCCAACAACTTCAAGAGAAGTAACCCATTCCTGGCAATTGGCTTTTTATTTGCTAGGATGAGTTTTCTAGTTGGGATATTGTTATTCCATTATAGGGTGATTCCATTTAAATTCTTCTTATATTTGTATATGTACATATTTTAGACAGCTTCTACAGTAGGTTTCCGTGTTTTTTTAAAGTCTTTAGTGTCTGTTAACTCTCCCCATACTCCCTTTTCTACACTGTCCTCTAATTCCACACTCTATTTAATCCTTCCTGTTCCACTATTCCCCTTTCTCCCTCTGTATCACTGCATTCTATCTCCCTTCCCTTGAAAGATCCTCCCCATGCCCATTAACAATGGTCCCTTGTTAGTTTCCTAACTTCTAGGGGTACTCCTAATGAAACATACATGTCTAAAGATTCAAAGCTAACATCCACATGAGGAAAAGCGTGTAATGTCTGTCCTTCTGGGCCTGGGTTACCTCACTCAGGATATGCTCCTAGTTCCATCCATTTACCCATGTATTTCATAATATCATTTTTCTTAATAGCTGAATAATATTTCATTGCATAAATGTACATTTTTCATATTCATCAGCTGATGGATATCTAAGTTATTCCCATTTCCTGGCTATTGTGAACAGAGCAGCAATGAACATGGATGAGCAAGTATCTCTGTAGTAGGATAGTCCTTTGAGTATATGGCCAGGAATGGTATAGCTGGATCATGTGACAAATCTATTTCTAGTTTATTGAAAAACTTCCACCCTGATTTCCACAGTGGCTACACCAGTAAGCACTTCCACCATCAGAGAAGCGCTCCCTTTCCCCATACTCATGCCAGCATTTGTAATCTTTTTTTTTTTTTTTTGGTTTTTTTTGAGACAGGGTCTCCCTGTAGCCCCAGCTATCCTGGAACTCGCTATGTAGACCAGGCTGGCCTTGAATTCACAGAGATCCACCTGCCTCTGCCTCCCGAGTGCTGAGATTAAAGGTATGCACCACCACGCCTGGCTTATAATCTTTTTTTTTTAACCATAGCCATCTGACTAGGGTAGGATAAACTCTTGTTTTAGGTTTTTGCTGTGTGTGTGTGTGTGTGTGTGTGTGTGTGTGTGTGTGTGTGTGTGTGTATGTGTGAGAGAGGTTCTGTGTGTGTGTGTGTGTGTGTGTGTGTGTGTGTGTGTGTATGTTTGAGACAGGGTTTCCCTGTAGCCCCAAGTCTCCCTAGCCTGGAACTCACTATGTAGACCAGGGTGGCCTTGAACTTAAGAGATCCACTTGCCTCTGCCTCCCAAGTGCTGCAATTAAAGGCATGTTACCACCACACCCAGCTCTCAAAATAGTTTTAATATGCATTTCCCTGATGGCTAAGGATATTGAAATTTTTTGAGCCATTTGTATTTCATCTTTTGAGAACTCTCTATTTAGTTCCATGCCCTATTTTTCAATAGTCACCCAGCAAATTTTTAAAAGAGCAGGTACCCATTGGTCCACAAAGTCAGCATCCTCAAGAGAGACCAGGCTCTTCTTTTGCAGGTCAAGGAGTCTCAGAGTGACTCTAAAGGAGCAGGACTCCACCAAGTGTTCTCACCCAGTTAAACTGGCTCTCAAGTGAATTTTATAAAGACCAAGAACACAAACACACAGACTGAACTTCAGGAAGAGCCTGATAAAGATGAGACGGAATGAATGGAAACCAAACATGAAGCTGGGAATGTAAGTCAGTGATAGAGTGCCTGTCTAGCAAGCACAAGACCCTGGAAGCCCCAGCATCAGAAAAACAAAAACAAAAAACAACAAAAACCTAATAAACAGGTATGATGGGACTGGAGACAGAGTGCTTGCCTAGCACCCCGTAAAACCAGGCATGGAGGCACATACAATTCCCACACTCCAGAAATGGAGGCAGGAGGATCAGAAGTTCAAGGTCTAGGGAAGAAGTCATTAATGGTCTTACCGAGCTGTGAACCCAAAGAGCTACAATATCAACCTACCAGGCAAGATGTGCCCACTGGAACATTAAGGCTACTGAGGTGCACAATCAATGTCTAACTGGATGTGAGGTCCACCCCATAGGAAGGCACTCATGCCTGGCACTGTAAACCTGGTCAAAAGTCCATACATGACAAGGTGACAGGCCCTAGAGGGGAATCTACTACTGCTTTGCTAAATGGACATGCTGTCCAAACAGCCTTCTAATTAGTTACGTTTATACCCATAAGATTAGTGCTGCTCTAAGCCTGGGTTAGAGAAACTTCTGTATGCTAGCCTTGAACTTGCAATCCTAAATCACCCTCACAAGTGCTAGAATTGTAAGTATGTGCTACCATGCACAGCTAGGAGTTGGATTTTTTTAAATGATTTATTTATTTTTATTTGTACAAGTTGTTTTGATTGCCTGGATATATATGGATTTGTGTGTATTGCCTTTGGAGGCTGGAAGAGGGCCACAGAGCTGCCATATGGGTGCTACAAATCTAACCCAGGTCCTCCAGAAGAACAGCAAGTGCTCTTAACCCCTGAGCCACATCTCCAGCCCCTAGAAGTTGGATTTTTAATTATTTTATTTACTTACTTATTTTTGGTCCTCTTTTTTCTTTTTGAGACAGGGTCTCCCTGGCCTGAAACTTGCTAAGTACACCAGGCTGGCCTTGAATTCAGAGATCCACCTGCCTCTGCCTCCCCAGTGCTGGGATTAAAAGCATGGCCACCACACCCTGCTTATTTTATTTTTTATTATAATTATTTTGTATGTATATGAGTTACTGCCTACATGTACATAAGTGCACTTGTGTCATGCAATACACTTGGAGGTCATAAGAGGGTGTCGGGGATTCCCCTGGAACTAGAGTTATGAATGGTTGCTAAGTGCCATGTGGGTTCTGGGAACTGAATCCAGGTCCTCTGCAAGAGCAGCCAGTGCTCTTAACTGCTGAGCCACCTCTCCAACCTGGAAGTCGGATTTTTAAAAAGGAAAATCCCACTGGGTGTAGTATGCACTCCTGTAAGCCTAGCACTCAGGAAGCAGAGGTAAGAGTTTCACAGGTTCAAGTCCAGCCTTGGGTGCTCAGAAACAATACAAGAAGAGATAGGAACAATAAAATTTGTGAAAGAAGCAGATGAATGAGTACCACCCTAGGCAGATCAAAAGACCTCTAAAGTCATGAAGCAAGTGATAAGATCTCAGAAAGGGCCAAATTAGAGATAATAAATAATCTGTGGTCAGGAATATAGATAGAGCTAATAAGGGAAGAATGAGTTGAAAATCTTAACAAGAAGACCAATCCCTAGATCAGATCTGGTCTCCTATCCTAAGAGATAAGAGTTTCACTTCCTGGGGGAGGAGGAACCAGGATAGTCAGGCACACAGTCAAGCACCGGGCAGGGGTAAGCTAGGATAAACGAGTTTACACTCTGAACTCTCCCTGTCACCATCTTACAAGGATGTATTGCTAATGAGACCACTTCCATGAGGTAAGGGAAGACCACAGACTGTATGTAACATTTGGTAATGCCTCAACAAAAAAATCTGAACAATTACTCTACAGTATACTCAAGGTTAAAGAAACAATTAGACTCTGGATCCCTAATTCCTCTGCCCTTTTCCTCCTCCAGAGTAGAAGTTTACCCTTCAGAAAGGGTAAAACACGTCTGTAAGGACAAGATTCCAGACAGTTTGAAAGTAGAATTTGAGACATACACAGTTTTCAACTTGCCTTCCAGGTGCCGGGCAGTCTCTCATTCATCCAGGCTGAAGACTAGCATAGTCTTCTCCAGTGAAGTTAATTCCTAAGAAAATCCATAAATAGACATGCCCACACAAAATGCCCTAGCATGGCCCAGTGTATACCCCGAATTTAACAAGTCCTATGTGTTCAAGATTTCCTAGCAGCTTCTTAGTGAACATTCTGCTTGGTTTTTGGTAATGACTCTGAACCCAGGGCCTCATGCATGGTAAAAATGTGTTCTACCACTGTGCTACACTTGCGGCACCAATCTTATGACTGAACAATCAAACATCACCAGAGCTTTAAGGATGAAAAGTAGACCAAAACAATGTTACAAGTAAAAGCAAAAACCATAGAAGAAAAGGTAATGGATAATGCACAGACACTGGAGTAATGCAGTCACAATCCAAGGGATGCAAGCAGTCACCCAAAACCAGAAGAGGGAAGAACATATTCTCCCCAAGAGCCTTCAATGAGAACATGGCCCAACACTGATATGCTTATTTTCACTCCATGAAACTGATTTTATATATCTGGCATCTTACCTGGAGGGTTGGGGGGGGGGCATTCTACTGTTTTAAGGAAAAAAAAAAAAAAAACCCAACCTTGTAACTCTGGCTCAGAACAAAAATAAAGAAGAGTCAGACATAGTGGTTCACATGAGGGGCCCACAGGAGGGGGATAGATGAAGGAGGATCAGGTGTTTGCCTGGGCTGAGACCCTGTCTCGAAAAACAAAAACAAAGTAACCAAAGAAGAGACAGGTGGCTGGGCATGGGAGACAGAGGCAGACCGATCTCTGTGAGTTCAAAGCCAGCCTGGTCTACACAGTGAGTTCCAGGCCAGCTGGGGCTACAGGGAGACCCTGTCTCAAAAAGCAAGGGGAAAAAAAGGAGACAGGCTAAAGACCCCTGCCTGCAATCCCAGCATTCAAGAAACAGAAGAGGCAGGACCACCATTTCAAGTTTGGGCCTAGGCCATCTACATGTCAACCAGAGTCACAAAGGACTCAATGTCAAACAAAACAAAGTAGCAGAAGAGCTGCTAATGCAGCTAAAGTCTTTGCCTAGCATGTAGGAAGCCCTACTAGATCCAATCCTCAGTATCAAAAACAAAACACACACACACACACACACAAAAAAAATATCACCACCAAAAACAAAGAAAAACACACCCTAAACAGGAAGGAAAGAAAGGGAATTCATTTCCTAATGGGTACAGAATTTCAGTTTGGAAAGATGAACTAGTTCAGTAAATACATTGTGGTAACATCAATCCAATATGAATGCATTTAACACCTCTGCACTGTAATCTTAAAGTGGGTTAAAATGGAGCTGGGTGTGGGAGCACACACTTGGGAAGCTAAGGCAGGAAGGTGCCAGTTGGGCTAAATAATAAAACTTTGTCTCAAAAAGAAAAAAAAAGGGAAAAGGGGGATTTAAAATGTACACAGTAAATGTGTATTTTACCACTTAGGAACAGGAAGAGGCTGAGGGGTGCAGCTCAGTAGCAGGGGACTTGTCTAGCATGTACAAGGCCCTGAATTTGATCCCTAGCACTTTCAAAAAAATAAACAAAAGGGAAGAGGGACATTATCCACAAAGAGGCAAAAGGAAATACTATATCCATTGGGAGAAAAAGAACATGGTATCTTTTTTTCAAAAGAACAGCCAAGAGCTGGAGAGATGGCTCAGTGATTAAGAACGCTTTCAGAGCCCGGTATGGGGGCGCATGCCTGTAGTCCCAGCACTTGGGAGGCAGAGGCAGGCAGATCTCTGAGTTCAAGGCCAGCCTGGTCTACATAGTGAGCTCCAGGACAGCTGGGCTACAGAGAAACCCTGTTTCAAAAAGAAAAAGAAAAAAAAATGCTTTCGGATGTTCCAGAGAACCCAAATTTGTTCCTAACAACCTTCCTTAACTCCAGTTCCAAGGGAATCTGACGCCCTCTTCTGACCTCCATGGGCATTGCATGGCACGGGTGCACTTATACACAAGCAGGCAATACACTCATACTCATAAAAAATTAAAATAAGCAAAATATTTTTTATAAATGAACACCCTAACAATCAGATCTTGGTTTCTAAATAAAACTGTCTACTGAAAGAAATGGCTAAACCCAGCATGATGACTCCATCCTGCTTCCTGGGCGTGGGGCATGCACATTCATTCACCCATCCACCTACCCACTCACCCACAAATAAAAATAAATGGTTAGCTGGGCATGGTGGCGCACACCTTTAATCCCAGCACTGGGGAGGCAGAGGCAGGTGGATCTCTGTGAGTTGGAGGCCAGCCTGCTCTCCATAGTGAACCCAGGACTGCTGGGGTTTCAGGGAGACCCTGTCTCAAAAAGACCAAAATAAATAAATAAATAAATAA
>NW_008342423.1:425028-434076 GCF_000622305.1 Nannospalax galili
TACAGTGGTCATGTTGAACAATCAAATACATAATAGTAATGGGTCAGAACCCAAGAATTAAATGAATACCCTTGAGTTTATAGTGATCTTAAAAACTGACAAAATAGGGGCTGGAGAGATGGCTCAGCGGTTAAGAACACTGTTCTTGTAGAAGACCCGGTTTCGAATCCCAGCACCCACATGGCAGCTAACAACTGTCTGTAACTCCAGTTCCAGGGGATCTGACAGTCTCTTCTGTCCTCCTCTGGCATTGCACGACACAGGTGCACTTACCTACATGCAGGCAATACACGCATACACATAAAATTTTTAAAAAAAAATTTTTTAAACTGACAAAATAGGTAAAAGGGACATCTCTTCCTTATACAGAATTTCAGATTAACAAATACAGAAGGAATGACAGAAATAAAAAAGATCTGCAACTTCTCTGAGTAACTGAGCAGCCAGGTGTTTGCACTCCTATAGTCCAAATAAGGAGGCTCCACAAGCTCCAGGTCAGCCTCAATTACACGGTCAGACTCTAGACCAAAAAACGGAGAAAGGGGCTAGGAGAAGGCTCAACGGGGAAAGTGCTTGTCATTCATACATGAAGACCTAAGTTTGGATCCCCAGCACCAACATAAAAGCTGGGCATGGCAATAAGTTCCTGTAACCCCAGTGCTGGGGGTGAGGATAGATCCCCTTGGGTTGCTGGCCAACCAGCCTAACTGAATCAGTGAGTTCCAGGTTCATCTCAAAAAGGAAGGTGAAGAAGCAATTCAGGAAGACATCTTAACCTCCACAGGTGCCCACACACAACTATTCTCTCTCTCTCTCTCTCACACACACACACACACACACACACACAGAGAGAGAGAGAGAGAGAGAGAGAGAGAGAGAGAGAGAGAGAGAGAGAGAGAAGCAAAACTGGAAACCAGAAAACCATGGAGACACACATCTTCAAAGTTCTGAGGAAAAATTATTTTTAACAAAGAATTTTAGACTCAACCAATAACTCAAGATTGAAAACAGAAAAAAGAGAGGGTGATAGGACATGCCTTTAATCCAGAAGGAGAATTTGTGAGTTCAAGACCAGTCTGGTCTACTTAGGCCAGCAAGGGCTACCGTGAGACCCTATCTCAAAAAAACAAAAACAAAGGTTTTCAGACAGGTAATCAAAATGCATGCGCACACACACACACACACACACACACACACACACACACACATCTCCTAAATGCCTGCCCTTCTCAGAAAAATCAATAAGACACAGAAACTAGGGATTGGGTAAGCAGGTTCAGTCTCAGTGGTAGAGTGCTAGTTTCTAGTATATGCTTGGGTTCAATTCCCAACACTGACAAAGAGGACTAATAGTAAAAGCAGCAGCAGCAGCAGCAGCAAAAGAAAAAGAGCAACAACAGGACGCTAGGCTTGTAATCCCAACACTTGGGAGGCTGAGACTGGAGAGTCACTACAAGTTCAAGGCCAGCCTAGTCCACACAACTGTGACTGCAAGCCAGCACAGCTATATTTTTCTTGCACATTTCCAGTAGGCATGAAATGTTTTATCAGAATAAGGAAATCCTTTGAACTGGGCCAAGATGTAAATTAAGCACCTCTCAGGTAGGTGTTCTAACAAGCCGATGCACAAATGCTATCTTAAATAATCAGCAAACTGATTTTAAGCTATCC
Organism: Nannospalax galili; assembly: GCF_000622305.1. Lineage (NCBI taxonomy): Eukaryota > Metazoa > Chordata > Mammalia > Rodentia > Spalacidae > Nannospalax > Nannospalax galili. Next base: position 426,700 of record NW_008342423.1, read on the forward strand.
ATGTTCTATCAATAAGCACAGACATATGGGTAACTAGGTTTCTTGGATGTCGCACACTTGGAAAAAGTAGAGATTGCAGTTAAGTTCTGACCACAAGACCCTGGCATCTCTTCACACCATGTGAATCTTTTTTTACCCTGGTCTTTTTGATACAGGGTCTCCTAAGTAGGCCAGGCTGGCCTCGATCTCACAGAGATCCACCTGTCTCTGCCACCCAAGTGCTGGGACTAAAGGCGACAGAGCTTTAATAAGAGTCTCCCAAACATTTTATCAATTCTTCGAACTAATCCATAAAGGTATCAGAAAACACCTCTGCACAGGCGATGAATTAAATACCAAATGGTAAAAGTCAGGGCTTCAACTTAGCTTCCCGCATTCTTAAGTCCAAACGCCCACGACCTCTCCGCACGCCACCTCGTCCAACAGAGTGGCCACACAGAGGAACCGGGGTTAATACTGTCTAGCACAGATAGAAATAAAAACGGTGGCCTCCCACCATCGTATCGTCCCAAAGTATCACGCAAGAGCATGGTGGGAAGGCACCAAAGCAGGCTGCAGGTAGTTATGGGATCCAATAAAGTCCCTGGACTTCCAAAACAGCAGGAGCCGGGGCCTCTGGAGGTCCTGCTCTCCAGGCGGCCGGGGGCGCCGGTCTGCTCGCGGTCGGAGTCGCCCGGCTTGGGCAGGAGAGCGAGGCAGGCAGCGGTTCCCGGAGACGTGCGGCCGACCGCCGTGGGGGAGGGAGCGCTCGGCCTCGCGCAGCGCTGAGCTGGCGGGGGAAGGGCCGGTCAGTGAGCGCTGCGCCCGTCACCCTTCAGGGCCGCCCGGCTCCGGCTTACCTACGTTCCTCGCTCCCGGCACCAGGACGCCGCCAGCCGAACGCTGCGGCGAGCCGGAGAGCGGCTTCGCCTTCGCCGACGCCCGGGAAGCCGGGCCAGCAACCAGGGGTCCGGCCTGCTCCCCGCCGCCACCGCCACTGCTGCCGAGCTTCCTCCGAGCCGCTGCGCGACACCGGCGCCCGCTAACCGCGTCACCTCCTTCCTTGCCCTTCCGCCGGTAGCCCCGCCCACGCATCCTGCGGAGGGGCGTGGCTAGAGGGAAAATCCCCGGGGGTGGCTCGGAGACCCCGCCCAGTGAGCGCTCCACCTGCGGCCCTGAGGGCCCTGTCCACACTGCGAGGATTGGGAAGTGCTGCGGTGGGTCTAAAGCTGGCCAGGTTCTACAAAGCGCGTTTCTGACTTCTGGTCATCCCCTCTCCTCAAGGTTTTATCCCCCAAAAGAGCTAAAACTGACCACATACTGCTGAGCACTCCCCAAAGCTCCTGCTCTGGACTGCAGTTTTTGAGGCCCCTTTGAATATGAGCATTTGAATGGCCCAAGCTATCCCTCTCCCACTTCCCCATATTGATCGTACACCGTAGTAATGTAATTTGCCTCTTTATTTATATTCCAACATGCTTAGATGTGATCGTTTACCAAGGAGGGCAGAGCGTCCAGCTGGATCCGGAAGTCTAAGCAGTAACACTGCTATTCGCTTTCTGGTAGGATGCTTCAGCGTTTTATGTTGCTGAAGCACTCTACAGTCAATGGACACTTTGTTGCGAGATAGGGTTTCACTATGTAACCCTGACTGGCCTCCCACATGGATCCGCTACTTCAACTTCCTGAGTGCTGGGATCACAAGTGTACACCACCACAGCAACTCAATAAAACTACTTTTTATTTTGAAGCCAAGATTGGTGACTCATGGCTGTAACCCCACACTCAGGAGATTGAGGTAGGAGGATTGCCGTGAGTTTGAAGCCAGCCTGGTCTACCTAGTGAGACTGTGATGGTTAATTTCAACTGTGAGCTTAATTGGATTAGGAAATACCTAGGGATGGAGCTGGAGAGATGGCGGTTAAGAACACTGACTGTTCTTGCAGAGGACCCAGGTTCAAACACCAGCACCCACATGGCAGCTAACAACTGTCCGTATCTCCAGTCCCAGGGGATCCGATGGCCTCTTCTGTCCTCAGCAGGCATTGCACGACACGGGTGTACTTACCTACATGCAGGCAATACATGCATACACATAAAAATAATAACTAAAATGTTTTTTTAAGAAAAGCCGGGTGTGGTGGCGCATGCCTTTAACCCCAGCACTAGGGAGGCAGAGGCAGGTGGATCTCTGTGAGTTCAAGGCCAGCCTGGTCTACATAGTGAGTTCCAGGACAGCTAGGGCTACAGGGAGACCCTGTCTCAAAAAGACCAAAAAAAAAAAAAAAGAAAGAAAAGAAAAGAAAAAAGAAAAAGAAATACCTAGGGCACCAAAGAGGTTGTGTCTAGCTGAGGAAGGAAGACACACCCTTGACTGTGAAGAGAACTGAATCAGGATATAATGACCATGAAAATTAAGGGGACACAAGAAGACAAAGAAGCCCCACATCCTGGGACCTAGTTTTTTAAAATATTTTTTATTTAGCAGTGGGCCAGAGACACAGCTCCACACTACCACCTTCATCACCCTAAATTCTTTTCAGAGAAGCCTGAATTCTTCACTTTGCCACAAAAAAATAATTTCAGGAGCAGCAAACGAGGAGCTGAGTTGGAGAGTATTAAGAGGTTTTCAGTGGAGCCTGCTAGAAAGGGGATGTGAGAACGTCACCTTTCAATTCGGTACAGCTGTGCCAGAAACTCACTAAGTATTCTTTTTATTTCTGATTTTCTATTATTTAATTTCTACTCTTGCATACATGTGTCATGATGATTTTGCTTTTGTCTGTATATTGTGTTAGGTTTTAGGACTGTTGTTTATGTTTCTCCACACAGTATAAGACATTCTTTACTACACTTCACCCACCTCTCATATACTGCCCCTCCAATTCCTACATCTTTTCTTCTTTCTTTTATCAAATACCTCAAATTTCCCCTCCTAGCTACTTTACCCATCTTGATTTATTCTTCTTCTCAAAGTCAAACTAATACTTCTCCTTATCCTTACCCACCCTACTTCTCCGTTATTCCTAATCGTATTAACTAAATTCCAGGAATAATCTATACTGTCCCTGGATAATTCAAACAGTTATTGAAGTCAAAGGCCCACTGTTGTTGTCTATTATATTTACACAGTGGTAATATCCAACAGCTGTAGTTACTCTCAAAGTTAATACTCTACTCAAGGAATAATAGAGTTACATCTGGTACCCTGAGCTCCTGGACTTTGGAATTTTTTTTACTTTTTTCCTTTTTTAAGATTTCATTTGTTTTTATTTTATGTGTATGAGTGTTTTGCCAGAATGTATGGAAGTGCACCACAATGGTGCCCAAAGAGGCCAGAAAAGTGTGGTGGACCCTCTAATACTGACTCAAGGACAGGTTTTAACCTCCATGTGGGTGCTGACAACCAAACCCGGGTCCTCTGGAAGAGCAGTCAGTGCTCTTAACTGCTGAGCCATCGCTCCAGCTCCAGGAATGTTTTGTTTTCTTTGTTTTGGTTTGGGGGTTCTGTTTTTTTTTTTTTATTGTTTTGAGTTTTTGTTGTTGTTGTTTGGTTTATTTATTTGTTATTTATTTTGGTTTTTTTGAGACAAGGTCTCCTCGTAGCCCCAGCTGGCCTGAAACTGGCTATGTAGAGCAGGTTAGCCTTGATCTCACAGAGATCCACCTGCCTCTGCCTCTCAAGTGCTGGAATTAACTGTGCCTAGCTCCCAGAAAATTCTTGGAACTACATAATCAACTTTTTTTTTTTTTTTGGTCTTTTTGAGACTGGGTCTCCCTGTAGCCCAAGCTGGCCTGGATTCACTATGGAGACCAGGCTGGCCCCGAACTCACAGAAATCCGCCTGCCTCTGCCTCCCAAGTGCTGGGACTAAAGGCATGTGCCACCATGCCCGACTTATATAATCAACTTTACAACCTCTCAGTCCCACTTGAAAACTGCAAGTACTTCAATTAAAAGAATATAACTGATTAAAAAATAAACCAAGCCCGGCATGGTGGCCTATGCCTTTAGTGCTAGCACTCAGGAGGTAGAGGCAGGCAGATCTTTGTGAGTTCAAAGGCCTGCCTGGTCTACATAGTGAGTTCCAGGTCAGCTGGAGCTACAGAGAGACCCCATCTCAAAAAAAAAAAAAAAAAGCAAAAAAAATTTAATTAAAAAAAATAATAATAATAATAAACCAAAAGCCAGGCATGGTGGTGCACACCTTAGTCCCAGCACTCAGGAGGCAGAGATAGATGGAACTCTGTGAGTTCAAGGCCAGCCTGGTCTACATAACAAGTTACAAGCTGGCTGGGACTAGAGAGAGACCCTGTCTCAAAAAGGCCAAAAAATAAAAACTGAAAAATAAACCAAGCAACAAAATACCACCAGGTACATAAATTCCAACACAGTAATGTAAGAAACATGAAAATCCAAGACAAATTTCTTCAAAAATTATTAACCCTGCAGAATGACATCTAGAAAAAGTGAGTTAGATGACATCCCAGAGAACACAAAATAATAAATATAAGTATGATCAAAGACACAAACTGCTGAATAAATAAGATGAGCCAGGCATGGTGGCAAAACCCTTAAATCCCAGCATCAGGAGGCAGAAGCAAGCAGATCTCTGTGAGTTCAAGTCCAGCAACATACTAAGTCAAACAAAAAGCTCTGTGGAAAGTTTCAGCAATAGAATGAACCAAGATGACTGAGCTCAAAGACAATGTGGAAGAACTGGAACCATCCAAAAAGGAAAATGAAAAAATAATAAGGAACTACCAGTGGGAATTCCAAGATATTCACGACATGCTGAAAAGACTAAATCTATGGGCCATAAAAGAACAAGAAGAATCCAGTACTAAAGGCTTAGAAAACATTTTCAAAATAATCATAACAGGAACTGGAGAGATGCCTCAGTGGTTAAGAGCACTGGCTGCTCTTGAGGAGAACCAGGTTCAGTTCCCAGCACCCACCTGTCTAACAACTATTCATAATTCCAGTTCAAGGGGATCTGACACCCTCTTCTGGCCTCATGTGTTGCATGACAGGAGTGCACTTATATGTATGCAGGCAAAACCCATACACATAAAAAACTTGTTTTAAAAAGAATCATAACAGTGGCACACACCTTTAATCTCAGCACTCAGGAGGCAGAGACAGGCGGATCTCTGTGAGTTCAAGGCTAGCCTGGTCTACATAGTGAGTTCTAGGCCAGCTGGGGCTACAGGGAGACCCTGACTCAAAAAGACCCCCCCCAAAAGAATCATAACAGAAAACTTCCCAGAGTTAGGAAAAGAGATGCCAATCCAGAGACAGGAGGTGTTTAGGACACTGAACAGACAAGACCAGAAGAGAATCTCCATCATTATATTATAATCAAAACACTAAAGATGCAGATCAAAGAATGCGTATTGAAAGTGGCAAGAGAGAAACATCAAGTCACATATAAAGGCAGGCCTATTAGAATAAGATAGAATTATTATTCAAGTGAAAATTTAAAAGGCAGAAGGGTTTAGAATGATGTATTTCAAGCTCTTATAGATAATAGCCACCAACCCAGAATACTATATCCAGCAAAGCTATCTGTCATAATTGAAGGAAAAAATGAAACTTCCCATGATAAAAATAAAACTAAAGGAATTTATGACCACTAAGCAAGCTCTACAAAAGAAATCCTTCAGACTAAAGAGAAAACTAAATCAATCCGTGAGGACACAGGAAAGAATAAACCATACAAGAATAATAGTTAAGCAAGAGAGGGGGAAAAGGGGAAGAACTAAACACTATAAACTCAACAAAATGGCAGGAATCACTCATACCTTCCTGTAATAGCTCTGAATGCAAACAGTCTCCATTTCCCCCAATCAAAAGACTGACTAGCAGATTGAATCAAGAATCATCTATTTGTTGCCACCAAGAATTTCACCTTACCATAAAACACAGACATACTACCACGGGGTCAGAGAATGGGAAACATATTCCAGTAAAGAGACCTAGGAAACAGGCAGGTGTCATTGTTCTAGTAGCTGACTGACCAATAGACTACTTCAAAACTAGTGAGAAGAGATAAAGATGGTCACTTTATACTGACAAACTAAACAAACTATCAAGAGAAAAATGCCATTCTAAAGATACATGGGAAATGGCCATTCTACCAAAAACAATCTATAGATTCAATGCAATCCCAATCAAAATTCCCGTGACATTCTTCACATAAATATAAAAAGCAATCTTACAAGTCATATGGTAACACAAAAACCCCAGGTATCCAAAGCAATCCTGAACAAAAGGAATAGTGCTGATGGTAACAACATACTTTATTTCAAGTTATGTTACAAAGCCATAGTGATAAAGTAGAAAAAACAACCAGCATGGTACAGGCACAAAACAGACACATAGACCAATGGAATAGAATAGAGGCACCTGTAGCCACCTGATCCTTGACAAAGATGGCAAAAATACACATGGGAGGAAAGACAGCCTCTTCAAATAATAGTGCTAGAAAAACCAGATGCCTCCATGTAGAAGAATAAAAATAGATTTTTTTCCTCTCACCCTGTACAAAATTCAATTTCAGATGATCAAAGACTTCAGCATAAGCCCTGAAACCTAAAACTTCTGGAAGAAAAAGTAGGCCGTTCTCTTCAAGATAGAGAAATAGATAAGGACTTTTGAATAGGACTCTAATTACTCAGGAAATAGACCAATAGTCAACAAATGGGATCTCATGAAATTTAAAAACTCCTGTGCAGCAAAGGAAATATGTGAATCACATGAAAAGGCTCCCTACAGAATGGGGGAAATCTTTGCCAGCTGGAGGAATGTAAAAGAACTCAAGAAACTAAACACTAAGAAAACAACCCTGGCCAGGTATGCTAATGCACACCTTTAATCCTAGCACATGAGAGGCTGAGGTAGGCTGATCTCTATGAATTTGAGTCCAGCCTGGTCTACATAGTGAGTTCCAAGCAGTCAGGACTATCTAGTGAGACTCTGTCTCAAAAAGAAAGAAAGAAAATTATTTAATACCATATAATTAGAAGAAGCATTTCATTACAACAGCATTGACATATTCAATAACAATTTCCAGAGCTGAGATGCATCTCTTTCAAACTTAGCTGTAAATTTTTAGGTTTACAGTTGAATTGATACAGTTATACAATATTGTACTCAGTATAAACCTTGTAAAACATAAAATTAAATGAGAGACATAAAATTAAATGAGGTTTTAACATTTAAAAGAGATCTCCATTTCATCATTAAAATACATAGTTTCATAGAGAAAAATTCATTTTAATACAATTGACACTATGATGCGCATGTGTTTCTAGTCTCTATATATCTGATTATTACTAGTCACAGTCGGTTACTTTCTGAGCTCCTTGGCATCTGAGCATGGATATAAAGTCATCA
>NW_008342423.1:434096-434869 GCF_000622305.1 Nannospalax galili
ACTTCCCAGATGGCACCCTCCCATAGCCTCCCTCCACCCACTAGAGCCCTTATACTCTGACATCCCTGCTACTGTCTGCTGTGCTGTCAGCACCTCCAGCCATTCCCCACTACTTGTCCATCTGGTGAATCTAGTCAGCCTAGAGGAAGCTTGTTCTTCATGGGTATGAGACAACAAACTCAGAAGCCACTGCCTCAGAGTGGCTACTGATCTAGCACCCTACCTCTTGAGTTAAGCTCACCAAGAGCTGGGAATGGCTCCACTACATCAAAGAAATCCATATCACAGGGACTAACAGAACCAAAGATGAAGGAGTGGTTGCATGGCCCTGCCATGAACACTAAGAACAGCTGAAGCTGATCCACTAGTGGAGCCATCTCCATTTGACTACATTTGCCCTTGTGGCATGGAATGCTGCTCCTCCTTACTTTAGTGGTAGTTGCATCCTGGAAGAATGACATAGATGGACATAATCTAGAGTGATGACTTTTAATTAACCCCAGCAAAACCATGTACTCTTGTGTCTTGTGACGTAATCTTGTGGTCTGATCTCCTTTCCTTGGCAACCTCAATTTGGTACTCCACCTAAAAAGATAATGAATGAGACTCCTATCCTCAGCCAACATCATTCTAAATGGAAAAAAACTGGAAGCATTCCCATTGAAATCAGGAACCAGACAAGGCTGCCCACTATCTCCACTTCTCTTTAACATAGTTCTTGAAACTCTTGCAAGAGCAATAAGACAAGAGAAGGAAATCAAAGGAGTAATAAT
>NW_008342423.1:437654-438775 GCF_000622305.1 Nannospalax galili
CCCCAATTCTATCCAAAGGAATACTGACAATGGATTGCTGTAGATGAGGAACAGCTGATCCTCCTGGAACAGGGACCTCTGGCTGACTAGATTTATCAGAAGGACAGATGGGGGCAATAGATGGGGGTCCTGACAACACAGTGGACATTGGCAGGGATGACAGAGTATGGAGGCTCTAGAGGGAGAAGAAGGCTGTTTATCTGACGAGTTTATATTCATACTCAGATGCCACGGAACTCAGAAAGTAAGTGACTGTGACCAGTAATAGTCATATATATAGAGATTAGAAATGCATGTGAAAACGTCTCAATGTCAGTTGCCTTAAAATGAATTTTTCTGTATGAAACTGTATTTTAACAACGAAGTGGAGATCTTTTCTAAACATTAAAACCTCATTTAATTTTATGTCTTGTAGAGTTTATAATCAGTAAAAGATTGTACAAGCGTAATAATTCCTCTGTAAACCTAAAAATGTACAGCCAATTTTGAAAGAGATGTACCCTAGCTCAGAAAAATGTTATTGAATAGGTTAATGCTGTTGTTATGAAATGCTTCTTTTAATTAAATAAATAAATAAATAAATAAATTTTAAAAAGATAATGAATGAATGTGGGTGTGCTTCAGAATTAACATAGCAAAGGACTAAAATGCTGTGCGACCATCCTCACTGCACGCTATGAAGATGGGAAGGACATATAACCCTTGGGTAAATGAGCTATTTTAGAACTAGGAAAAGGGGCTGAAGAGATGGCTCAGCGGTTAAGAGCACTGACTGCTCCTGCAGAAGACCCAGGTTCAATTCCCAGCACCCACATGGTGGCTACAAACCGTCCTTAACTCCAGTTCCAGGAGAATCCAATGCCCTCTTCTGACCTCAGCATTGAACGACACAGATGCATTCACATACATGCAGGCAATACACTCATACACATCAAATAAAAATAATAAATAAAATATTTTTTTTAAAAAAAGAAAAGGCACGCCAGGCGTGGTGGCTCACGCCTTTAATCCCAGCACTCGGGAGGCAGAGGCAGGTGGATCTCTGTGAGTTCAAGGCCAGCCTGGTCTACATAGTGAGTTCCAGGCCAGCTAGGGCTACAGGGAGACCCTGTCTCAAAAAG
>NW_008342423.1:438877-457348 GCF_000622305.1 Nannospalax galili
AAAAAATAAATAAATAAATAAATAAATAAATAAATAAATAAATAAATAAATAAAATTTAAAAAAAGAGCCAGGCTTGTTGTTCAGGTAATTGAAACATTGGCGTGGTAATGCCACAGCATCCCTGTGATGGGTAATAGGACATGCGACCAAGGCCAAGAAGTCTGAAAGTGTTGTGTCCTTAGAGGGGGAATCCTAGGGTGGCCATCCTCTTCTCTTGGTATGGGGTGGCATGCCTCTGTGATGAATGGGGTATGCCACATGAGCACAGGGATGCCCCCAGAATGACTGACAGAATAGAGAATAAATGTGGGTGCAGAGCAGGCTGTGGCATCAGTTGCACTAACTGCTGTGGGTGATAAGATGATGCAACTGAGTGCAACTATCTTCCCAGAAAGAACTTGCCTGTGTAAGGGAGGAATTACAATAAGGAGAAAACCTGATGTAGAAGCTGTGTGTTGCATTAGCATCTGGTTTATCTAGGAAACATGGAAAAGGGGGAGGATGAGATGGAAGTGTTGGGTTGCCATGTCTTGCGGTGGCAGGATACAAGGGAAAGAAGTCGTGAAAACTTTATCTGTAGTAAAGAGTCCTTCTGACATAGGAATAATGGGGTGTCTTTGAGAGCAACACAGCCTTTCTGAGCTCTGTTGTGCTTAGCTTGAGAAGCCAGGGTCCCAGAAACTTAACAGACACCAAAGCCAGCTCAAGCCAGAGGCTTCCGGGTTCTTGTTTCACGAATTCAAAGAATGAAATTCACAGACCAGGAAGAGTGTTTTTAGAAAGGAGTATTTTATTATAAGAAGCTTAGGATAGAGAAAGCTTAGGACAGAGAAAGCAAGAGGGGTTCCCGGGAATGAGACACCATTGAGTCTCATTACTAGGAGTTAATAAGGGTTTGGTGGAGGGAGGAGGGGAGGGGAGGTGAGCTAGCTGGTCAGTCCAGTTCTCATTCCAGGTGTCCAGGTCCCTTGAGGTCCTGGTCATGTCCTCGGCATGTCTTCCAGGAACAGGGTATTACTTCAGGGAAAAAGAGAGAAGGGAAAAAATAGACCCGCCCCCCACTGGCAGGCCCAACCTCAAGCTACCGGCAGAACCAGAGACTTCTTTGGATTAGGTAGCTCTGCCATCTCTAGCCTCAGGTAGTGACAAGTTTGCTGACTAATCCCGTGAAATTTCCAGCTCTCAGCCAAGAAAGAAACTGGTCTTTTTCCTTCTGGAGTCTTTACCCTAAACTGCCTAGCCAATGTCTACCTCCTGTTTTTATCAGTTCCTGAGATCCAGAAGCTTGGAACCCATTGGAAGAATCAGTAGTGAGGGAGGAAGAGAACAAGATTGAAGATACCTCCAGAATCAGATATTTATTTATCTATTTATGTATTTATTTATTGGTCTTTTTGAGACAGGGTCTCCCTGTAGCCCTCACTTGGCCTGGAACTCACTATGTAGACCAGGCTAGCCTTGAACTCAGAGAGATCCTCCTGCCTCTGCCTCCTAAGTGCTGGGACTAAAGGTGTATGCCACCATGCCCATCCAAGCCTGATTTTTAAATTTAGTTTTAAATTTAGATGTCCTAAGCCACTCTCTTGCTTCAGGAGAAGCAGGAGAGCCATTCAAAGTCCTGTGGATTTGATCTTGTTCTGGGGTAGCAACCAGGGAAGCTAACGAATCTCTTCAATCAACACATTTTCAGATCCCAAATACATTTAGATAGCCAACTCTTTATGTAATTACGCTCTTACCTTCTTTAAATGTATACTAAGACTTTCCTATCAGCCCTTCTTCCCCTTCCTAAACTGACCAGCTTTTATAAAGCTTGTGGTCTTGGGTATAAAGTACCTAGCCAGGGATGGAGAGATGGCTCAGCTGTTAAAGAGCACTTGCTGCTCTTGCAGAGGACCTGAGGTTTGGTTCTCAGCACCCACATGGTGGCTAACAACCGTCTGTAACTCCAGTTCCAGGGAATCCAACACCCTCTTCTGTCCTCGCAGGCACTGCACAACCCTTACATTCATGCAGGCAATACACTCATACAGCTAAAATAAAAATAAACACATTTTTTAAAAAATGAAATGGATATCTTTTTCTAATAGTTTACTTATTTATTTTTATTTTATGTATATGAGTGTTGTGCCTGCATATAGGTAAGTGCACCTGTGTTGTGCAGAGGACAGAACAGGCTGTCGGATCCCTTGGAACTGGAGTTAGCTAACAGTTGTTAGCTGCCATGTGGATGCTGGGATTCAAACCCAGGTCTTCTGCAAGAACAGTCAGTATTCTTAACTGCTGAGCCATCTCTCCAGCCCCAATACATTTTTAAAATTTTTATTTATTATTTTTATTTTATGTGTATGCATGTATTGCCTATGTGTAGGTAAGTGTACCTGTGTTGTGCAATGCCCTCAGAGGTCAGAAGAGGCTGTCAGATCCCCTGGGACTGGAGTTACAGACAGTTGTTAGCTGCCATATGGGTGCTGGGATTCGAACCTGGGTCTTCTGCAAGAACATTCAGTGTTCTTAACCACCAAGCCATCTCTCCAGCCCCCCAATACATTTTTAATAAAAGGATCTGGCCAGCCTACCTTTGGCACTCTGCCTCACAAGCTTGTGCTTATAACCTCAAATTTTTCCTTTACTTTAGAGTCTCATTACTACTTAATTAAATGATATTTTAGGGAAGGGACCGCCAAAGCTTCACAAGCCTAAAGACACTAACTTAAACCCCACTAGTTCTCATTGCACTGTTTTTCTGTGCATATAACATATTTTTCTTTTTTGGTCTTTTTTGAGACAGGGTCTCCCAGTAGCCCCAGCTGGGCTGGAACTTACTATGTAGACCAGGCTGGCCTTGAACTCACAGAGATCTGCCTGCTTCTGCCTCCTGAGTGCTGGGACTAAAGGCGTGCGCCACCATGCCTGGCATATAACATATCTTTAAAACTATGATAAGGATGAGTTGAGTGTGGTGGCACACGCTTGCAGTCCAGCACTTGGAAGCAGAAGGATGAGAAATTCAAGGTGATTCTTGGATACTTAGCCAATTGGAGGACAGTTTGAGCTACATGAGACCCTGTCTCAATATCCACACCCAAAAAAGCATAACAAGGAGATACAGTATGGTTATTCTCAGAGAAAGCCTAAGTTGCATGGAGGAAAATTCATCACCTGAGTAGTGGGAGCGCCCAACACCCAGGAGACGGCAACAATAGGATAGGCCAGTGATATCTAGTCCAGCCAATGGGAAACTCGAATAAGAAGTATAACACACACACACACACACACACACACACACACACACACATACACACACACTCGCACACACACAGAGAGGGAGAAAGAGAGAGAGAGAGAATCCCAGGTTTTATCTGAATTTTTCCTTTTTCTCCTTTCTTTTAGATATGCATGTGCAAGTAAATAAAGGTACAAAAAAAGCCATGGGTAATTAAACATCTATCCCATGTAAATGAGAACTCATCTTTAGGCTGAATTTTACATAATTGGGGCACTTTAATGGGGCTGGAGAGATGGCTCAGCAGTTAAGAACACTGGTTGTTCTTGTAGAAGACCCAGGTTCGAATCCCAGCACCCACATGGCAGCTAACAACTGTTCATAACTCCAGTTCCAGGGGATCCAACAGCCTCTTCTGTCCTCCTCGGGCATTGCATTTCTTCGGCATTGCATGACAGGGGCATACTTACCTACACGCAGGCAATACATGCATACACATAAAATAAAAACAATAGATAAAATATTTAAAATAAATGATACTGCCAGCTGTGGTGGTGCACGCCTTTAATCCCAGCACTCGGGAGGCAGAGGCAGGCAGATCTCTGTGAGTTCAAGGCCAGCCTGGTCTACACAGAGAGTTCTAGGACAGCTGGGCTATAGGGAGACCCCGTCTCAAAAAGATGGAGAGAGAGAGAAAGAGAGAGAGAGAGAGAGAGAGAGAGAGAGAGAATTAATTCATGCAATTCAGTTTGGTCACCATATAAGTTAGAAATTTTTATGTTAGGTAAAGGATAGCATTTATACTACAATATGATCTTATAATTATTTTGCAAAAGAAAGGGAAAATGGTCTAAGATGTCACTATATTCAGGTACTCATGTGATTGCATCAGAACACAAAATTATGTGGTCCCAGCGCCTGGGAGGCAGAGGCGGGTGGAAGCCAGCTTAGTCTATATAGTGAGTCCTAAGCCAGTTGGGGCTACAGAGAGACCCTGTCTCAAAAAAAAAAATTGCTTGGGACTTGCACAGTTCACTGTGGTCAGGAGCCTGGGAGAAGTAAAAAAGATCTCCTACAGCAGAGTTTCTTAAACTTTTTCCACTCTAGACCCCGTTTCACCCCCCAAAATTTAATGAAACCTTGGTTATATAAGTATACAAATCAAATATTTGCTGATGATAAATCATAAAGAAAATTATGTGGGACTGCTGAATGTAAAACATTTAACAATAGTTTTTGGATTAATACTTTGGTTTTGTAATTGTTAGTAATGAAAATGCCATGTCACAAAAATATACAGTATCAAGAGCCAGAGTATGCTTAGGGCTGTATTAGTTACTTTATACATTGCTGTAACACAATTCCTGACAAGAAACACCTCAAGGGAGGAAGTATTTATTTTGGCTCAGTTTGGGGCACATGATGATGGAGGAGGCAAGGTGGCAGGACGGGTCTACCTGTGGCAGTTGGAGCTTGAGGTAGCTGCTCACTGTGTCCAGTCAGGAAGCAGACAGAGATGAATGCTAGCATTCCACTTGCTTTCCTTTTTATTGAGTCTGGGACCCCAGCCCATGGAACAGAGATGCTCACATTCAGGTTGGGTCTTCCTACCTCCCCTAAACCTCTTTGGAAATGCCCTCACAGATATGCCCAGGTACAGAAGTCTGTCTCCTAGGTGATACTAAATCCCCTCAAGCTAATTATCAGGATTGATCATCATAAAGAACACTTCAGAAATTTTTGTATATTCTGGGTTTTTTTTGGGTGGGGTCTTTTTGAGACAGGGTCTCCCTGTAGTCCCAGCTGTCCTGGAACTCACTATGTAGACCAGGCTGGCCTTGAACTGACAAATATCCACACCTGTCTCTGCCTCCCAAGTGCTGGGATTAAAGGCGTGTGCCACCACGCCCAGCTGTATATTCTGTTTTAACCCAATCTTAAGCCAAAATTCATGAACAATTTTTTATGAAACGAAAGTCAAAGACTGGGCAGGGTGATAGACACTTGTAATCCTAGTCCTTGAGAAATGGAGACAGAAGTATCAGTGGTTCAAGGTCTTTCTTGGCTATATAGTGAGTTGAAGACCAGTCTGGGCATAAAATATTTTGACATAAAATGCTGTCAAAGAAAAAAAGAAAGGAAGGAAAGAAGGAAGGGAAGGAGGGAGGGAGGGAGAGAGGGAGGGAGGGAGGGAAGAAAGGAAGGAAACCAAGTTGGCAACTCAAACAGCAATTGTGTTGCTGTTAATTGCTGTTTTGAGACAGGGTCTTGCTATGGAGTCCAAGCTGGCCTTGTATTTGCATTGATTTTCCTGCTTCTGCATCCTGAGTCTGGGATTATAGGTGTGTGCTACCACACCCAGTGCAAACAGAAATTTAAAAAATAAAGCATGTCAGGGGCCTGGAGAGATGGCTCAGTGGTTAAGAGCACTGGCTGTTTTTTCAGAGGACCTCAGTTCAGTTCCTAGCACCTACATGGCAGTTAACAACCGTTCAAAACTGCAGTTCCAGAGGATTTGACTCCCTTTTCTGGCCTCCTTGGGCATCATACACTCATACACATAAAATAGATTTTTTGTAGGTTACATAAAAATTTATATACAATGAAATTTAAGGGGAAAAATAGGAATAAAAAATCAATAACCAAAGGATTTGCTGACATGGGGTCAACTTTGGTGGAATAATGAAGGTTTCCATTAGCTCTGTTCTTTTTTTTTTTTTTAACCCTAAAGTGTTGCTGGGCGTGGTGGCATATGCCTGTCTGTAGTCCCAGCACTTGGGAGGCAGAGGCAGGCAGATCTCTGTGAGTTCAAGGCCAGCCTGGTCTACATAGTGAGTTCAAGGACAGCTGGGGCTACAGGGAGACCCTGCTTCAAAATGACAAAAAAATAAAACCCTAAAGAGTTTATTGGGCTTGCTAACAGAGCATAGGGTGGGGGTTTATTTACAGAAGGGTGGGCACCCACCCAGAAAGATTTTTTTTAACTCAAACATATTAACACAATCTAATCCAAAAAAATCCTAATTTGGAGGCAGACATGCTGGTATATGAAAGGTCTCAGATGTAGGCCAGCAAGAGGACTCAGCAGATGTGCTTACTATCAAGGCTCACAACCTGAGCTCGGTGCCCTGGACCCATACAGTGAAAGGAGAGAACCACTCCCACAAATTGTTATCTGATTGCCACACATACACCACTGGCACACATGCATGCATACACACTGTCTTGGTAAATCTTAATTGTGAACTTGACCCACAGCCTGGAGTCCTCTAAAAGAAGTCTCAATTGAAGAATTTCCTAGATCATTTTGGCCTGTGGGCATGTCTGTGGAGGGGTATTGTCTTGATTGTTAATTGATGCAGGAAGGCTCAGCTCACTGTGAACAGGACCATCCGTAGACAAGTGGTTCTGGTCTATATAAAAAAAACTAGCTGAGGGCTGGAGAGATGGCTCAGGGGTTAAGAACACTGGTTGTTCTTGCAGAAGACCCAGGTTCGAATCCCAACACCCACATGGCAGCTATGAACCATCCTTAACTCCAGTTCCAGGGGAATCTGAAGCCCTTTTCTGACCTCTGTGGCATTGCACAACATGGGTGCACTTACATACATGCAGGCAATATACTCATACACATAAAAATAATAAATAAAAAGAAATTTTTTTGGTCTTTTTAAGACAGGGTCTCCCTGTAGCCCCAGCTATCCTGAAACTCACTATGTAGACCAGGCTGGCCTTAAACTCACAGAGATCCGCCTGCCTCTGCCTCCCAAGTGCTGGGACTACAGGCATGTGCCACCATGCCCAGCCCAATAAATAAAATATTTTTTAAAAATATAAAAAGGAGCCAAGCGTGGTAGCACATGTCTTTAATCCCAGCACTAGGGAGGCAGAGGCAGGCGGATCTCTGTGAGGTCAAGGCCAGCCTGGTCTATATAGTGAGTTCCAGGACAGCTGGGGCTACAGGGAGACCCTGTCTCAAAAAGACCAAAATAAATGAAAGAAAGAAAGAGGAAAACTAGCTAAGCATGAGTGAGCCAGCCACATTACTCCATGGTTTCTGCTGTACTCCCTTGACAGTGAATTCTTGGTTCAGTCCTGCCTTTGGGTTCTTTCCCTGAGTTCCTGTTCTGATGGACCATGGCCTGGAAGTGTAAGATGAAATAAATCTTTTTCTTTCCTAAGTTTCCTTTTTTTAATATTTTATTTTCATTTTATGTGTATGAATGTATTGCCTGCATGTATGTAAGTGTACCCATGTCATGCAGTGCCCAAGGAGGTCACAAGAGGGCATCAGATGCCTTGGAAGGGAAGTTAAGGACAGTTGTTAGCCGCCATGTGGGTGCTGGGAACCAAACCCAATTCCTCTGCAAGAGCAGCCAGTGCTCTTAACCACTGAGCCACCTCTGCAGCCCTCCTAAATTTCTTTTGGTCAAAGTGTTTCATCACAGCCATAGAAAGACAACTGGAACACACACACACACAATTTTTCTGAACTTTGAAAAAAAATTTATTTTATATGTATGAGTGTTATGCCTGCATGTGTGTTAATGCAGCGGTGTCATCCATCAGATCCCCTGGATCTGGAGTTACAGATGGTTGTTAGCTGCCATGTGGGTGCTGGGATTCAAACCCTGGTCTCTGCAAGAACAGTCAGTGCTCTTAACTGCTGAGTCATCTCTCCAACCCCAACAATAATTTTTTTTTATTTAAAGAAAGATTTTGGATTTGGGGTTCAAGAGTATCACTGAGGTGGTCTATCCTTTCCGATAAGAGATTTATTAGAAGAGTTGCCTTTTTCCTTAATTGTTAATGTAGTTATGGGGGCGTGTGGTACAGCTGTGTGTGGTGGTCAGAGAACAGCTTGTGGTGTTGGACCCCAAGACTGGGGTACCCAACGTTCACGGGAGGTCGCACCCCAATAACTCAGTCCTCAAATCAGGAGATGCAACAAGCATGAGGATTTATTGGCGTTTTGCAAAACGGATTCCCACCTCACTCGGAGGACAGAAGTCCAGAGCCCAGTTCACAGGTTTCTTTTAAAGGCAAGTGGCGGCTATGGGCCAAGCAGAAAAGCGGCGGCTATGTGCCAAGCAGAGGTAGGGGGAATTTCTGGGATGATTTCCAGCTTGGGCAAGGAGCATGAAAAAGGTCAGCTCAGCTTGTTCTTTAGAATTATTTTTCATTTTTACTTCCTTGTACAGTTTTTCTCAGGCCTGGGGGATTTTAGTTTAAATCCATCATTTTGGAGGGACTTGGGTCCATCAGTGGGAATCAGGTCTCTCCTTCCATCATGTGGGACTCAGGAATTGAACTAGGGCACAACACTTAATGGCAAGGGCCCTTACCCACTGAGTCATCTCACTGACCCTAGGAGAGTTATTAATGCCATGGAAAAAGAACATGGTGGGGGCTCTGAGAATTCAGGTTCCCAAGGCAGAGCAGAGGTCCTTTCTTTCAGATTTCAGGAGAGTGTCCATGGCACACACTTGTACTCAGGCTGTCTCTGATTCCCAGGTGGTAGGGGAGAAGGAGAGGACCTTGAACTTCAAGGAAGAAATATGTAACTTTGAAGATGCAGAGGAAATGTGGAAGAGGAGTCCATTTAGTTAGTGTAGCCATCATACAGAGTGCTAACAGTGCATGTTTGCAATCCCAGTCCTTGACAGATGGAGGCAGGAAGACCAGAAGTTCAAGGTCATCCTAATCATGTTAATTTGATAATTTGATGCTTAGATGCTGAGGTATGGAAGTCAGAGATATTAAAAGTCTGCTTTCTAGTCAGGCATGGTGGCACATGCATTTAATCCCAGCACTCGGGAGGCAGAGGCAGGCAGAGCTCCTTGAGTTCGAGGTCAGCCTGGTCTACATACTGAGCCTGGAAGGCTAGCTGGGGCTACAGGGAGACCCTGTCTCAAAAAGACCAAAAAAAAAAAAAAAAAGAGTCTGTTTTCTGCACTTAAGCCATCATGTTTCTGTGAGAGCAGGAACCTTATTATGTTGGTAAAAACACTGAAATTCAGCCAGGCGTGGTGGTGCACACCTTTAATCCCAGCACTTGGGAGGCAGAGGCAGGCAGATCTCTGTGAGTTCAAGGCCAGCCTGATCTATATAGTGAGTTCCAGGACAGCTGGGGCTACAGAAAGACCCTGTCTCAAAAAAAGACAAAAAACAAAACAAAAACACTGAAATTCTTATCATATGATAGTCTGAAGTCTAAGGTTAGGTGTATCACCATTTAAGGGCATTGCTTTGTTTGAAGACGTACATATTTTGTGTTCAGAACTAAGGTTGCAGTGAAGTTGTTTGCCTATAATCTTAACACTCTGTGGGTAATAGCAGGAGGGTTAGGAGTTTAGGAGTTCAGGTAATCCTAGGTTATGTGAGACTGTCTCAAAAGGGGAAGGAGGGAGGAAGGGGGAAAGGAAATAAAAGGGAAAAAAGAATTTAAGGAACAGAAATGAGAAATGAAAATAAATAGATTTATTTACAGTTTGGACAAACCAGAGATAGAAAGACTCATTTTGTTGTGAGGTATTTCACCAGAGAAGACCACTCAGACACACAAAATTGCCAAAAGAAAGTCTTTATAGTCAACACTAGGCATTTAGTTCCCAAGTGCAGCCCCAAGCCATCCTTAGGGTAAGCTTTTATAAAGAATAACCATATCCAGCTGGGCATGGTGGTGCACGCCTGTAGTCCCAGTACTTGGGAGGCAGAGGCAGAAGCAGGCAGATCTCTTGTGAGTTCAAGGCCAACCTGGTCTACATAGTGAGTTCGAGTCCCAGTACTTGGGAGGCAGAGGCAGAAGCAGGCAGATCTCTGTGAGTTCAAGGCCAACCTGGTCTACATAGTGAGTTCCAGGACAGCTGGGGCTACAGGGAGACCCTGCTTCAAACACACACGCACTCACACATACACACACACACACACACACAAAAGAATAACCATATCCAGGGGTGAAAAGTTTAAGGGTAGAAAGCCCCCGTAATAACTTCTAATCTGCAAGAAAACAATTTCTATTCTGCAAGAGCAAGCCAAGTGTATGGGCGCGCGGGTTTCACGGAGCGCCAGCTGCTGGCTGGTGCCTGTCTCTCGCGCGCCGCTGGGGCGGTCCCGCACACGAGGGTCTCCGCGACTACTGGATGCTGGCGACTCTACTGGTCACTGCGCTTCCAGGTGTGTTCCGTTCCAAGCTACCGGGCACTCCCTCTAGGTTCGAGATCCGTCGGCCGCCGGGTCACGAGGGGAGGTGTGGGAACGGCGAAAGCAGGGTCTTCGTGAGTCGTTGTTTACGAAGGGACAGCCCCCTCCAGAGAGACTGAATTGTAGGCAGTAAGACACAGGATACAGTACAGCTCCTTGATTAATTAAGGGGAAAACCAGGATATTTATAGTGTGAAGGCAGTGGCAAAAGCCTTAGTTGATAGGTGCTTTGTAGGATGCCCCATTTACATGTGGTGGTGGGCTTCTGCCAGGCTGTCAGACATTGCCTGATTATCACACAGGAAAACCTGGCAGTTTCATGCCGGAGGATATGTATCTGTGACGGCTACTTCAAAGATGAGTCAGGAAGAGTGTAGGGAGGCGCCCCGCTGAGAAAGGGAGTCCTTCCATTTGCTCCGAGCTGGCATGCAGCTATCCGGACATGGAAAGACTACAACCCAAAACAGCAGGAGTCCCCAACAAAGTGGAAAGTACAGAAGCCATAAATCTGCTGTTAGCAGGAGCAACCAGGTGCATGCTAACCTGTTCTCAAACCCACACCTTGATGCAGCTGGGTCAGACTTTTCCATTTCCACATTTAAGTTAACTGCCTCTAAAACAGCGTAGCTCCACCAAATTTGAACAAGTACTCAGAAGCTGCTTTTGCTAAAAAGCATTTTCTCCTTGCTTCAGTCCATAAAATGGCTAAAACCAGGATGAAACCTGGCACATCTACCTCCGTTTGTGTCTGTTCTTTGGCAGCAAGCCCAGAATCATCAACTTTCCTCCTGAGACACCTTGAATTCCAGGAAGAGAAAAATCTTCGAGGGTAGAACTCCAGCACCCTGAAATAAGAATGACTATGAGGATGAGGTTACACTTTCATAGATAACAGATTAACAGCATAACAATTTACTGAACCACCTTGCAGACAATGAGGAACCAGTGATGGGCAGGACCACACTTTGACTAGGGATGCTTCATTTTGCATACCTTTTACCTTCTATTTAAACCTAAACCTTGGGGGCTGGAGCAATGGCTAAGCAGTTAAGAGCACTGACTGCTCTTGCAGACGACCCAGGTTCCATTCCCAGCACTCACATGGTGGCTAACAACCATTCGTAACTCCAATTCCAGGGGATCTGATGCCTTCTTTTGACCTCCATGGGCATTGCACGATACAGGTGCTCTTTCATACATGCAGGCAATACACTCACATACATAAAATAAAAAAATAAATATTTAGAAAGGAACTGTGCCTTATTAGGTAAAAAAATAATAATAAATAAATAAATAAATAAATAAATAAATAAATAAACAAATATTTTGTGGGGCTGGAGAGATGGCTCAGTGGTTAAGAGCGCTGACTGCTCTTACAGAGAATCCAGGTTTGATTCCCAGCACCCACATAGTGGCTACAAACTGTCCTTAACTTCAGTTCCAAGGGAATCTGAAGCCCTCTTCTGACCTCTGTGGCATTGCAGGACATGGGTGCACTCACATGCATGCAGGCAATACACTCATACACATGGAATAAAAATAATAAAATATTTTTTTTATTATTATAGCGGGCATCACACCCGTACCCTTTGCCCACTCACTCACAGGGATAAAATTCATACCAGAGATGAGGAATAACACACAGAGACCACTGCTGTCCCAAATCAGGAACCAAACTGGTGGTAACTCATGGAGGCAATGGTTTCATTTTTCACAATTGAAGGAATTTGTAAGCCAAGAAGCATACCTCTGAACCATGGTAAGATAAAATGACCCAAAATAGGGTTGGGGATGTAGCTCAGATGGTAGAGTGCTTGCCTCCATGGGTTCAATACCCAACACTGAATAAACTAGAACTAGTGCACACTTATAAGCCCAGCACTCAAGTGAAGGCAGGAGGATCAGAAATCCAAGGTCATCCTGGAATACATGAGACTCTGACTAAGAAAAAGAAAAAGAAAGGATTAAAAATAATGACAAGCTGTGCACATGCCTGTAGTCCCAGCACTTGGGAAACAGAGGCAGGCGGATCTCTGTGAGTTCAAGGCCAGCTGTGAGTTCAACTCACATAGTGAGTTCCAGGACAGCTGGGGCTACAGGGAGACTCTGCTTCAAAAAAACCAAAAAAAAAAATAATAATAACGACAAGAAAACCCAAAATGAAGACAAGAAACCAGCCCAGTGTTTAAGCTATCTCACTAAGACCCTGAGAAAAGATCCAACATTGATCCCAACTCCTGTGAAAGTCAAATTTTGCTGGGTACTTATTTCATCAGTTACCCACTCCACACAAAAGCAGACAATGGGACCCCACACCCTGAAATAAAACAACACATTTGGGGGGCTAGAGAGAATGCTCAGCAGTTAAGAGCACTGGTTGGTCCTGCAAAGGACCTGGGTTTGAGTCCCAGCACCCAGATGGTGGCTAACAACAGTCCATAACTCTAATTCCAGGAGATTCCATGCCCTCTTCTGACCTCCTCAGGCATTACACAAAATGGGTGCACCTACATGCAGTGAATACACTCATACACATAAATTTAAAATAATATAATTTTTTTTTGTCTTTTTTGAAACAGGTTCTCCCTGTAGCCCCACCTGTCCTGGAACTCACTATGTAGACCAGGGTGGCCTCAAACTCACAAAGATCTGCCTGCCTCTGCCTCCCAAGTGCTGGGATTAAAGGCGTGTGCCACCACGCCCAGCCCATATTTTTTAAAGGATTAAATTTGGTCTTTGGTGGTGTACTAGTCTGTAGGAAACCAGGATGCCAGGCCCAATATTTTTAAGTCCAGGCTCCATTCTCTGCTAAAAGGAGGGGCGTTGAAAACACTAGCTCTGATAATCCCCGTCATGCAGAACACTGCCAGACTGGCAGAAGAAAGCAGCCTGGTCATAAGAGCAGGCTCCTTGCTCTTCGAGAAAGCATCTTGGTCAACAACGCTTAGCTCATCTCCCTGTCCTGAACAAATAACTCAGCTATCCTTGGCTAAGAGATTAGGCCATGTTAAAGGTTTATTCCTGAGCTAAAAGCTAAAAGTTTACCATGCTTTTAACTCTAAGAAAGAAAACATTGTGGCCAATAAATTGCTGGATGGGCACAGATAACCTTGAATAAAAGTTTAGGCACCCTTCTGGCGCCAATTAGCAGACTATATGTCCTGTTTCTTTGTACCTTAAATCTTTGTATGTGACTGCCATATCCCACGTGACTGCCAGTTCCTTGGGATATATAAAAACCATCTGAACTTTGAAATAGCTTGTTGAAAAGACACAAGTCCCAGGGTCCAAGACTCTGTTGCTGGTCGGTATCGCCATCCTTCACAAGAGTGAGTTCCCCATTGAGCAAGTCACGCTTGGGTCACCCGCTACTAGTCAGAGTTTTATAAAATGGCATTTATTAGACTGGCTTACACAATACATCCAGACAGTCCAACAATGGCCGTCTCATGCTGGAGAGGCTGATAGTTGTTCAATTCAAGAGGCTGGCACACTGAAAGCCTGGAGGATTCCTGGAGAGCTGCTGATCTTCAATGTATGTTGGAAGCCTGAATAAGCTGGTCCTAAAATCTGCAAAGGAATGCCACAGCCACAGAATAGATGGTCTTGTCAGCAAGAGTGAAGGCAAGCAGGCCAAAAGTAAAGTTTCCTTCTACCATGTCCATTATTTTTGCTGCTACCAAAAGGTGCCAACATATTTAGGGTGGGTTTTCCTGCTTCAAATAATCTGATCAAGAAGCCCTTTACAGTGGCTTGCATTTAGTTGATTTTAGATCCAGTCAAGTTGACAACCAAGATTAGTCATCACGGATGATTTCAACAACAGAGGTAAAATAGAGGTACCCAAAGAGTACAGAAACAAGGCCAACTGATAGTCTTATCTCTGAGGAATAATATATTCCCAAGAAAATAGGTGCCCTTCTCTTCAGAAATCTCAGGCAGAGGAAAGAATATTATGAAGGGTCAGTACTTGCCAATTCCGTGGGAAATCAGGACACTGGAAAAGGAACTTTCTACAATGAACTATATTAGCAACTTAACCTAAGTTACTCCATCTTGCTCAGAATAGCTATTTTAACAGTAACCTCTTTTCACTTATGGGAAATATTTAAAAAGAGAAAACAGCCTTGAGTTCTAAGAAATGGCTCAATCACAAACCAGTGGAAATCTCAGACATTCTGCATCCTGCTAACTGCTTGTTTTCACTTCTGTAACTCACTTGCTATTTTAGGTCACTTTGACACAAAGTGTAAGACCACCCTGTTGTTGTCTGACCACCTGGTAACTGCTGATTCCAGCTTTCTTACTATACTTGTTATGGCTAGGAAGTTGGGAGGAGGAGCGGCAGTAGTGGGAGGGGGAAGTTTCGGATGATTTTCAGCTTGTGCACGGAGCATGAAAAGGTCAGCTTTTTCTCAGCAGTTAGAATTATTTTACATCTTACTTCCTTGTACAGCTTCCCAGAATATTCTTCTTTTGGTCTGGGGGGAACTTAGTTTGATTCCATCAGTTTTTGCCTTTAAAAAAGCCTGTAAGCTGAACTCTGGGCTGCTGCTCTCTCGAGGGAGGCAGGAGCCCGTCTGTGCAAACCATTAAATCCTCTTGCTTGTTGCATCTCCTGGTCTGAGGACTGAGTTTTTGGGGTGTGGCCTCCCGTGGATGTTGGGTACCCCTGGTTGGGGGTCCTACAATATTGTCCAACTCTGCTTCATACTGACTAGTCCTGAAATTCTTTTCTGTGTCAAAGCCAAAAGTCTTGGGTTTTCTTGAGTGCAGGTCTCTAAAAGATTAAGGCAACTCAGGCGGCTGAGGGTGACAGTGTGGAACCGTGCCTCTGCTCGCTGCTGACATCTTTAGGGCTTGTGATGGGATCTAGCAGAACCATTGTTGGTGAGTTTTATCAACTACCACTTATCTTCTTAGCCTTAATCTCCTGGTTTACACAGCTTTCATTTCTCTACTTCCTTATTTTTTTTTTTCTGGCCGGGCACCCACATATTAAGTGCCACTGGCACCAAATGAAGAAATCCCCTAGACTCATCTATACCCTGTTCCTAGGTAAGAAGGATTGTGGTAGAGAGAAGACACATTACAGTGGTACCTAGACAAAGACAGCCTGACTCTTGGCATTGGTTAAAACCAAGAGTGAGCTTGATCTTCTCTTGAACAAACGACTTGCTCTGTATTTATCGAAACAGTACATCCAATGTGATATGGGAAAGGAAAACAGGAGCTTTGTCTTGTCAGAGATTTTCCCTTTCTGGCCCCTACTTACCTGAACAGCATATACAGCCACAAACAGATACCATCAATCTAATCCCACCAGTTATTTGAAAAATAAACTGGGTATAATTAGTTGCTTCTGAGGATATTCTGCTTTCAGCTTTGATATTTCCTTTCTCTTTCTTTCTTTCTTTCTTTCTTTCTTTCTTTCTTTCTTTCTTTCTTTCTTTTTTTAAGCATTAGATTCCTTCATGGAGCTTTTAGAGAAGATTGAATCTGACAACAGGCGGGATCTTTCTTTTCCTAACTTAACCACTGGCACGAAAGGTCCACACAAACTTTTATACCTGAGTCCATCCAGACAACAGATATTTTCTTTTTTAAAAAAATATTTTATTGGTTGGGTGTGGTAGCACACACCTTTAATCCCAGCACTTGGGAGGCAGAGGCAGGCGGATCTCTGGGGGTTTGAGGCCAGCCTGGTCTCCATAGCAAATCCAGGCCAGCTGGGGCTATAGGGAAACCCTGTCTCAAAAAGACAAAAAAAAATTATTATTTTTATTTTATGTGTGAGTGTATTGCCTGCATGTATGTGAGTGAACCTGTGTCATGCAATGCCTCAGAGGTCAGAAGAGGGCTTTGGATTCTCCTGGAACTGGAGTTAAGGATAGTCCGTAGCCACCATGTGGGTGCTGGGAATTGAACACGGGTCCTCTTCAAGAGCAGTCAATGCTCCCAACCGCTGAGCCATCTCTCCAGCCCCTTCAGCATTGATATTTTCACATCACACAGAGACACACTCATTATTCTGGGTCAGGGACAAGGAAGGGTCATTAGGTACTAATGCTATATGTTTAACTTACAAGAGGAGCCCAAGGCCTACTAAAGTGGTTTACATTATAAGCAGGCTGAGGTAGTGCTAAATGATCTCAAAACAGAAGATTAACTTTTTGGTTACAAGGTTAGATTCCCATTTGTAACAAAAGGCATTTCCAGAAAAGCGGTCATTAGCTGTTCTGGAGGGACATCACCATAAGGGCTAATCCCCTAGAAGTCTAAGTCATTCTCCAAGAGAGCAGCCCCAAGACACAGTGGGAAGAACGGGCTTTGTTTGGGTAAGGGCCAAGGGAGCTACTGTCAAATGCAGCACATTCATATTCAAATCCACACTAGAAATAGCTATTTCTATACTCCTCCTTCTCAACCCTGAGATCTTAAAGGCACTCTACTCCCCCTGCCTGCTTCCTAAAGGCCCTTGGTGTTCCTTCTTAGCTGCTTTTAGCTTTAGGCAAAGGGAACTGCCAGACTTCTCAGTGCTATATAGTTGGTTATCCTTTCTCCTTGTGAGGCTCTAATCTCTCACCTTTAACCTGAATTCTCACTAGATGTTTTCAGGAAGGGGTTTCTATAGCTTTCAAGGCCAAGCTAGGGGAATTTAGACTTCATGTGTTTTCATCTTATGGGAGGCTAAAATCCAGCTTTAGGGCATATCTTTGTTTTGAAACTTGATAGATTCATGGTGTTTGATCCAGGTTGAGAAAGTGTTCATGGATACCTGGAAAGAGAAAATAGCCATCAAGTCTATGGGGGATACACTATTCCCAGTTAATTGTTGATGCTGGACAAGCTGGGCAGCTTGGCGATAAATGGACCTAGGGTGTCTGAATCATGAAGCTGTCCCTCCACAACCCGCCTGCCCCCCACTTATTACACAACCATGCACAGGGAATATATTCTAGCTTCACTATAAATTAAAAGGCCAAAAGGCTTTGACTTAAAATGACATTGAGGAATTTAGTTCCCTCTATAAGGGCAACTCATCTTCTGCTGTTTAGTGTTTATTATTATTATTTATTTATTTATTTATTTATTTATTTTTGAGACAGGGTCTCCCTGTAGCTCCAAGGTAGCCTGGAACTCGAGATGTAGACCAGACTGGCCTCAAATTTATAGAGATCCGCCTGCCTCTGCCTCCCAAGTGCTGGGATTAAAGGCATGCATCACCATGCCCGACTCTGCTGTTTAGTATTTAAAAAAAAATAAGAAATGATGTTGCTTAAGGTCTTCAGGACAACCTTCATATTTTACTCTTCTGTGTCACTGAACCTTTCTTATCTCAAAGAAAAAAAAATGTAAGCTTTAGGCCGGGCGTTGTGGCGCACACCTTTAGCCCCAGCACTCAGGGAGGCAGAGGCTACAGGGAGACCCTGTCTCAAAAAGGCCAAAAAAAAAAAAAAAAGAAATGTAAGCTTTCTACTTTTTGTGTGTGTGTGTGTGTGTGTGTGTGTGTGTATGTGTGTGTGTGCGCACATACACGCTGCCTGCCTCTCACCCCCAACCTGATTTAATTGTGTCATGTCTGTACTTGTTTTGTTTTGTTGGTCTTTTGTAGCCCCAGCTGTCCTGGAACTCACTATGTAGACCAGGCTGGCCTTGAACTCACAGAGATCCACCTGCCTCGGCCTCCCCAGTGCTGGGATTAAAGGCGTGCACCACCATGCCTGGCAAGCTTGGGCACTTTTAATTTCTTAAAACCTGTGGCTGGAAAGATGACTCAGTGGTTAAGAATGCTTGCTCTTTAGTCATGGGCAATGCCCACAAACGTGCGCATATATTCACACAAAAACATCCAAATATACACAAATAAATTAAACAATTTTTTTGAAATTACTATTATGACTTTTTTGTGTATATTTCAGGAAAACTACAATATTTTTGTTTGTTTTGTTTTTTGTTATTTGGTCTTTTTTGTGACAGGGTTTCCCTGTAGCCCCGACTGGCCTGGAACCAGGCTGGTCTCTGCCTGCCCCCCCCCGCC
>NW_008342423.1:457925-466517 GCF_000622305.1 Nannospalax galili
TAAAAGCTGTCTCTGGGGCTGGAGAGATGGCTCAGCAGTTAAGAACACTGGTTGTTCTTGCAGAAGACCTGGGTTCGAATCCCAGCACCCACATGGCAGCTAACAACTCTGTAACTCCAGTTCCAGGGGATTCAACAGCCTCTTCTGTCCTCCGTGGGCATTGCACGACACGGGTGCACTTACCTATATGCAGGTATAACACTCACACACATAAAATAAAAATAATAAAATATTTTTTTAAAGAAGCTACCTCTATCCGTGACCATGTATGTGCATGTTGGGAAGACGACTTTCTCTGTACTTTCAGCCCTCCTTCTATAATTATACTTGCCTGCAGATGTAAGCAGGTAACCTAAAGGAACAGAGACAGACACAATGGAGGCAGAAATGACAGAATTTGGTCCTGTTTTATTTGTCTTATGAGCCCTAATGAGAAATGAAAACTTTTAAACAAAAGCAGTTTCAAGTGCCTGTTATAATCAGATTTAAACTTCTAACAAATAGATTAATTTAAATTGTTGGTAAGGAAAAAGATGTCTCCAGGACTGTTATTCTGTTGTGGCCATTTCAGATACAGCTTCCTATGTCATTATAGTATAGTCGCTGTATTAAAAATTGCTGAGGAGATGGTTCAGTCAATAAAGTGTCTACCAAGAATAAAATGTTTTCTAAATTTATAAAGTAAAACAGAAAGGAACCATAAGTAAAAAGGACATCAGTGTTGGAGAGATGATTCAGTGGTTAAGAGCACTGGCTGCTCTTGCAGATGAACCAGGTTTGGTTTCCAGCCCCGCATGATGGGTAAGAACCATCTGTAACTCCAGTTCTAGGGGATCTGAATGCTCTCTTCTGACGTCTGAAGGCACTGCACGACATGGATGCACTTAACACACATGCAGGCATAACACTCATACACATAAAACTAGTAAGGATGGGTGTGGTGGCGTACACCTTCAGGCCCAGCACTTGGGAGGCTGAGGCAGGCGGACCTTTGTGAGTTCAAGGCCAGCCTGGTCTACATAGTGAATTCAGGTCAGCTGGGACTACAGGGAGACCCTGTTTCAAAAAGACAAAAACAAAACAAAACAAAAAAAAACCCCAAAAACAAAAAACAAAACCTAGTAAATAAAATATTAGAAATAAAAAAATCTTAATAAACTGTGACTCCCCTTTAAGAAGCCCACCCCATGCTCTCGAGTGTACTTTACTCTTGAGTATCTTTCTACTTTTAATAAGATCTCAACTTTGCTTCATACTGGCTATTCCTGAAATGATTTTCTGCACTGAAGCCACAAGGCCTGATTTTGACTGCAATGAGGTCCCTAGAAGATTAAGGAAACTGCTCAGGTTGCTTTGGTGAGAGTGTGAGGTTATGTCTCTGACTCCTCACTGCTGACAGAATAAAGAATTGACAGTGGGGGCTGGAGAGATGGCTCAGTGGTTAAGAACACTGACTGTTCTTGCAGAAGACCCAGGTTCAAATCCTGGCACCCAAATGGCAGCTAACAACGGTTCTTAACTCCAGTTCTAGGGGATCCGACAGCCTCTTCTGTCCTCCTCGGGCACTGCACTACACGGGTGCACTTACCTACATGCAAGCAATACATACATACACATAAAATTTAAAAAAATAATAAATTTTTTTTGGTCTTTTTGAGACAGGGTCTCCCTGTAGCCCCAGCTGGCCTGGAACTCACTATGTAGACCAGGCTGGCCTTGAACTCACAGAGATCTGCCTGCCTCTACCTCCTGAGTGCTGGGATTAAAGGTGTGTGCCACCATGCCCAGCTATAAATAAAATATTTTTTTAAAAAAGAATTGACAGTGGAGAAATGGAATAGAACAGACTGAAAATTAGAGAGGGAAAATAAAAATAAATTTAGAAGGCCAGGCATGGTGGCAAATACCTTTAATCCCAGCACTCCAGAGGCAGAGGCAGATGGATCTCTGTGAGCTCAAGACTATCCTGGTCTACATAGTGAGTTCAGGCCAGCCAGATTTCCACGTTGTATCTCAAATAAATAAATAAATAAATAAATAAATAAATAAATAAATAAAAAAAATTTAGAAAGGAACTGTGCCTTATTAGGTAAATAATACATATATATATGTATACATACATATATATATATATATATATATATTTAGTGGGCCTGGAGAGATGGCTCAGCAATTCAGAGGACCCAAGCTCAGTTCCCAGCACCCACATGACAGCTCACAACCATCTGTCACTCCGCACTGACTGCTCTTGCAGAGGACCCGGGTTCAATTTCCAGCACCCACATAGCAGCTATGAACTGTCCTTAACTCCAGTTCCAGGGGAATCCAAATCCCTTTTCTGACGTCCGAAGCACTCACTGCACGACACAGGTGCACTCACATACATACAAGCAATACACTCACACACATAAAATAAAAATAATAAAATATCTTTAAAAAAAGAATGTTCTATCCAAGCCAGGTATGGTAATAAATGCCTTTAATTCCAGCACTCAAGAGCCAGAGACTGCCAAGTCTCTAAATTTTAAGTCAGCCTGGTCTACACAGTGAGTTCCAGGCCTGTCAAAACTACAAAGTGAGACCTGTCTCAAAAAAAAAAAAAAAAAAAGCCAGGCATGGCAACACATGCCTTATTAGGTAAATAATAAATAAACAAATATTTAGTGGGGCTGGAGAGATGGCTCAGTGGTTAAGAGCACTGACTGCTCTTTCAGAGGACCTGGGTTTGATTCCCAGCACCCACATGGCAGCTATGAATTGTTCTTAATTCCAGTTCCAGGGGAATCCGAAACCCCCTTCTGACCTCCGCAGATTTGCACGACACGAGTGCACTCACATATATGCAGGCAATACATTCATACACATAAAATAAAAATAATAAATATTTAAAGATAAATATTTAGAAAGGAACTGTGCCTTATTAGGAAGGAATAGCCTTTCCTTTTCTGGACTGTGCTTTGCAATACAAACAAAGCTGAATTCTGCAGTCTTAGCTCCTGGTTTTACAAGCTGCTGATTATGAGGGAGGGAGGGGTCCATTCCCTACAGCCTTCATGCCTGTTAATACCCAAGTAGCTGCTTAACATGTTGGGGCTGCTAGAGCACAGGCTTTTGCTCTGTAAGTTTAAGCTATGTTTTTGCTTCCTGAGTGCTGAGAACACAGGTGTATGTTACCACACCTAGCCACATAATTGTTTTTCAGTGCTGTTGATACCACCCAGGGCCTTGTTCTTTGCAGGCATATGCTCTATCACTGAGCTACGCCCCCAGCCCTCACAATATAAACTTCTGACTTTAGTAATGGCAAGTAATGCTGGGCCTGGTGGTGCAGGCCTGTATCCTATTACTTGGGAGGCTTAGAGCTGGAGGATCACAAGTTCAAGGCCCACCTTATACTATAATAAATTGCTTTTGTTTATTATAGCTATATACTGTTGAGCAACTATACTAAGCAATTTAGCCAGAATCTGTCTCCAAATAAATATGGAGGAAGAGGGGTACTCAGACTATAGTTCCATGGTAGAGTATTTGTCTATCAGGGGTCCTGGGTTCTACCCCCACCATCACACACACACACACACACACACACAACAAGCCAGGTGTTGTGACCCATGCCTGAAAACCCAGAACTTGAGAGGCAGAAGCAGGAGGACCAGGAGTTCACGTTCAACTACATAATGAACTCAAGTCCAGCCTCAAACAAGTAATTATAGGTGACCAACAAGAAGAATTAAAACCACAAATGTCAGGGTTGTAGTGGGTAAGAGCACTTGCTGTGGGAACTTGAGGACCTGAGTTTGAATCACTAACAGCCATGTAAAAGCCAGGCATGGCTGGGTATGCCTGTAACTCCAGCACTGGGGGACAAGAAACAGTAGATTCCAGGAGCAAGCTGGTCAGCTAGCCTGGCTTCAGGTTCAGTGAGAGATCCTGTCTCAAAGTGGAAAAGCAGAGAACAGTATAGGAAGACATCTGGCATCCTCTTCTAGCCTGCTGTCCCCATGTGTGCACACACATGCATACACTTCACATACACAACATGCACATGTGCCCCCTACAATTAGAAAAATCTCATTTTGTGTGTGTGTGTGTGTGTGTGTGTGTGTGTGTGTATGTGTCTGTGTCTTGCCCTGGCACAAGTGAGGACAACTTGTAGGAGTCAATTCTTTTCTTGCACCATGTGGGCCCCCAGAGATCAATCTCAGGTTGTCAGGCCTTCACTCACTGAGCCATCTCCCTGCCCTAATTAATTAAAAACAAAAAAAAAAAAACCCAAAACACAAAGGAAGTTGGGGGTGGTGGTGCATGCCTTTAATCCTAGCACTTGGGAGACAGAGGCAGGTGGATCTCTGTGACATCAAGACCAGTCTGGTCTATATAGCAAGTTCCAGGTGGCTACAGGGAGACCCTGTCTCAAAAAAATCTCCCCAAACAAAAAACACCCCCACAACCCCCTCCCCAAATCTAAAAACCCAGAAATGTCAAATGCCAACTTCATTTGTATCACGATGTCTGGAATTTACTTTCAAGTGTTTGAGAAGACCGTGTCCGGCATTCTAAATGAAAATGCACACACCAGGTGGTTGGAGCACAGTCAGGAGGGTCACAGCTACAAGGACTTCTGTTAATCATCGCTTAATCCATACGGTAGTTCTAACAAGCAGATTGAAGAGCAGAAACGGGTGTTTCTTATGAAGCTACTTGCTTGAAAATTCAAAATGAAATCACATTTGGAGTCTTATCAGTGGGATGAAAGGTGTCAATATTTGGCTAATGTAACTTGAGAGATGCTGCAGCCTTGCATGAACAGTGTGGGAACCTAGCAAGGCTTGAAACTTGACTCCTAAGGTCCATGGTTAAATAATCTATGTCTAGTTACTGGTGAGGAAGATGTCTGGGATTAAAGCCATGCACCACACCATGCTCTGCAGGAGGGACAGATAGGGACGTGTGTGTGTGTGTGTGTGTGTGTGTGTGTGTGTGTGTGTGTGTACCCACATAGGCCCCAGTGCTCAAGTGGAGGTTAGAGAACAACTTGAAGGAATTAATTTTCTTCCACCATATGGGTCCCAGGGATCAAACTCAGGTTGTCAAACTTGACGGCAAATGCCTTTATCCACTGAGCAATCTCATCAGCTCCATGTTTATAAGGGCACATCTCATATTGTAAAAAGGGAATTGCAGACACACATTGTAAATAGGTCAGCATGTACACATTGCCAATAGCTTGTTCTGAGTGAGCCTCTAACCCAGTGCTGCCCCAGGAGGAATGTAAGGCTCAGTGGCCTTGGACCATGTAAACACAACCATACAGACACTATAATGCCTAGGGAAAAGTACAGGAGGTGGTAAGAGAGACACGAGCATCAAGATTCTCATAGACAAGGCACCTCCTGACTAGACGGGGAAGATGACTTGACTGTTTTCTTCCCACCCTTACACAGTTTGATAGCAGGTGTTTGTTGATTTTACTCTGCTGTGCTTTTTGTTCTCTTGCCTTCACCTCCACCTCTCCAAGCTCTGGGATTACAGATTGCACCCACCACGCCCAGTCTGCTTGGTTGTGCTGGGGATCCAATGCAGAGCCTCATGCATGCTATAAAAGCACTCTACCGGGGCTGGAGAGATGGCTCAGCAGTTAATAACACTGGCTGTTCTTGCAGAAGACCTGGGTTCCAATCCCAGCACCCACATGGCAGCTAATAACTGTCCGTAACTCCAGTCTCAGGAGATCCGACAGCTTCTTCTGACCTCCGCAGGCACTGAATGACACGGGTGCACTTACCTACATGCAGGCAACACACGCATACACATAAAATAAAAATAATTTTTTTAAAAAAGAAAGCATGCTACCAACTGAGCAACAGCCCAAGGCAAGCAGTGTTTCAGATATTAATCTGCTGCCTTCTCAAACTGCCAGCTCTCTGAATAAGGAACAATTTAAAGATTCGATTCCCAAGTCTGCTCATTGTGGTAACAGGCAATGCAAAGTCTGGTGTTACCGTTACAGTTACATGATGCCATCGTTAAGGGTAACAGAACCTGGGCCTCTGGAATATTTCCTTTTCTGCCTTAAGGGAACTTTCAGGCAAGATGTAGGCAGAGCACTAATAGGACAGAGAAGCTGGCTCACAGGGACCTGCAGGACAAGCTGGGTGCATGCCTCTGCTAAATCTACTTCTAAGTGTGTGATGGAATTTGATCTGACACTTTCAAACTTTTTCTCCTCTTTTCCTCTCCCCTCCCCTCTCTCCGCCTGCCCCCCCCTTTCTCTCTTCAAGCTAGAATCTCATGCACCCAAGATTGGTCTCAACTACATAGTCAAGGATGAGCTTGAACTTCTGATCCTCCTGCCTCTACTTCCTGAGTGCTAGGATTGTAACATGCACCACTACATCTAGTTTATGAGGTGCTGAGACTCAGACTCTAGGCAAGCAGTCTACCACGTTCAGCTGACTTCTTTCCTTCCTTCTTTCTCTTCCTATTTCTTTTTTCTTTTTTTTTAATTTACTATTATTATTTTACATTTATTTATCTCGAGGGGGAGTGTGTACATACCATGGTGTATATGTGGAGGTCAGAGGACAGCTTGCAATTTGTGTGAATTGGTTCTCTCCTTTCACCATGTGGGTCCCAAGGATTGAACTCAGGCGATCAGTCTTGGCAGCAAGTGCCTTTACCTGCTGAGCCATCATGCAACCCCTTCCACTGCCCCCACCACTGGGTTTTTGAGACAGGGTTTCATGTGGCCCAAGCTGGCCTAAAACTCACTAAGTATCTGAACATGGCCTTGAATTCCTGATTCTCCTATCTCTGCCTCCCAAGTCCCGAGATTACAAGTGTGCACAACCACATCTGGTTGACACTTAATTTTTTTATAATTTGGCAGCAAGATTGTCCAAGTGTGAATTACCCTCACTACCTGAAACCTTTTGCATACCTAACTTTACAGAAAGACTCTAAGCCTGCCCTGGTGACACAGGCTTGTAATTTCATCTACTCATGAGGCTGAGACGGGAACATCACAAGTCCAAGACCTGCCTGTGTTACAATGAATTGAAGGTTGTGGGGATGACTTTTACAATATGGACATATTCTAGACCAATGACTTTTACCTAAATCTCCAACCAAAAACTTACATCTTAGCTTAGCTCCCTGAGCCATGTGCTCCTCTTGTGACCTAGGGATACAGCCTTAATCCCTCACGACCCTTCCTTGTCCTTGACCTAGAATAATATATAAATGTATGTTTTACATATCAAACTGCTGCAAACACTTATCTCCTTGAAATCAGAGAATTTGGTAACATGTTTATGGTTTACTGTGTATTGGTCTAGGTCAGTAGGGATCCAAAAATGCGAAATTCTCCTCTGATAACAGTCTGATTTTTACTTCATTTTATGCTGGATATACTGCTTCAATAAAAGAGTGGGGCCTTGTTCTGGAGCACAGTTCTGAGAGAATTTTGAAGGAACAGGTTTAGGTCTGCTCTTAGCTTACAAGGGTGCTAAGGGTTGGGCTGCTTTTATATAGGTATAGCCATGATGTGGTGTTACATAGTAAACACTGCAGAAGGCCAGCCGGGAATTTATCAAGAATCTGTCTCAAAAAGTAAAAAACGATGCTGAAGATATAACTTACTGGGAGCGTGTTTGCCAGGCATGTGTGAGACCCCAAGTTGTTTCCAGTATGGGCGGAGGTGGTGGGGGGTTATCCAGGAAATCTAAGCATGAACAAACTAAACGCAAATCAGGGTTTTTTTGTCCTTCTTTCATAGTCTACACAATTGCAAAAGTGATTGTGAGGAGCAAAATGGCTCAGTGGGTAAAGGTGCTTGCCACCAAGCCTGAAATTTTGAGTTCAATCCCTGGAACCCACCTGTAAAAGGCAAGAATTCAGTCCTACAGTTGTCTTCTGATCTCCACATTCACACTGTAGCATGCAAGCTCTCTTTCTCTAAATACAGTGATTATGAAATCAGATGATTCTCTGCAATTTTGAACAAGGCCAGTCTTCCAAGTAGCACTGTCTTTTAAGTCTTTGAGACAGGGTCTCCCTGTAGCCCCAGCTGGCCTGGAACTCACTATGTAGACCAGGATGGACTTGATCTCACAGAGATCCACCTGCCTTTGCTTCCTGAGTGTTGGGAGTAAAGGTGTGCACTACAACACGGCTCTGGGTCCTCTCTTCTATTTCACTGGTCTGTGTCGTTTCATGCCAGTACTAAGATGTCTGTTACTATGGCTGTCACAAATCCATCAGGTCCTAGGCTTTTCTATGTGGGGAGACAGTTCAGGCCTATTCTCCCTTTATCTGTATCCTCTGGATTTAATTTTGGTAGGTCATGTGTCCAAGAATCCACTTTTTTTCTAGATCTCCCTGTAGCCCCAGTTGTCCTGGAACTCAGTAGGTACACCAGGCTGGCCTCAAATTCACAGAGATCCACCTGCCTCTGCCTCCAGAGTCCTGGGATTAAAGGCATGCGTCTCCACGCCCAGCTGGTTTCTTTTAAATATAGGTTTTCAAAGTATTCTCTAATGATCTCTGCCCTAATGTTCCACTTTCAACACCAATTATTTGGATCTTCTTTTG
>NW_008342423.1:467536-485158 GCF_000622305.1 Nannospalax galili
CTGAAATAATAAATTTTAAAAAAGAATTTTTTTTTTGGTCTTTTTTTGGTCTCCCTGTAGCCCCACCTGACTTGGAACTTGCTATGTAGACCTGGCTGGCCTTGGCCTGCCTCTGCCTCCCAAATGCTGTTACTAATGGTGTTCGCCACCTTGCACAGCTATATTTTTAAATTAAAAAAAAGATTTTTTTAAAATGTGTATACTGCCTGTAAGTATGTGAAGTGCACCCATGTTGTGCACTGCCTTGTGGATGTCAGAAGAGGGCGTCGGATCCCCTGGAAGTGGAGTTA
Organism: Nannospalax galili; assembly: GCF_000622305.1. Classification (NCBI taxonomy): domain Eukaryota; kingdom Metazoa; phylum Chordata; class Mammalia; order Rodentia; family Spalacidae; genus Nannospalax; species Nannospalax galili. Next base: position 467,827 of record NW_008342423.1, read on the forward strand.
AGGATGGTTTGTAGCCTCCATGTGGATGCTGGGAATTGAACCCAGGTCCTCTGCAAAAGGAGTCAGTGCTCTTAACCACTGGGCCATCTCTCCAGCCCCGGAACATTCTTTAAGATTGTGTGTGTGTATGCCCACTTGTTAGTGTATGCAGGTGGAGGGCAGAGGACATCTGGTGTTGGACCTCAAACTCTGCCTTGAGACAGAGTCTCTTTTTGCTGTCTTCTGGGGATTATCCTGTCTCCATCTTCTAACTGTCCTGAGTGCTGGGATTACAAATGCTCCTGCTTATGCATCTAGCAGCATCTAATCTGGGTATTTGAACTCAGGTCATTAGGCTGGCATGACAAGAACTTTTACCCACTGAGCCATCTCCCCAACCCAGAATAGCTTTCCAATTAAAAAAAGAAAAAAGATTATTTTGAGAGACAGGGTCAACTTTGCCTAATGTGATAATTCAGAAGGATTAAAAAAATTTTATTTTATGTGTATGTGTGTATTGCCTGCATGTAGGTGAGTGCATTCATGTCGTGCAATGCCCAAAAGGACAAAAGAAGCTGTAGGATCCCCTGGAACTGGAGTTACGGACAGTTGTTAGCTGCCATGTGGGTGCCGGGATTCAAACCCAGGTCTTTTGCAAGAACAACCAGTGCTCTTAACCACTGAGCCATCTCTCCAGCCCTCAGAAGGATTTTTAAAATCTGGTAAAGGGCCAGTGAGATGGCTCAGTGTGTAAAATCATTTGCACACAAGTCTGATTACCTGGGTTCAATCCCCAGAATTCAGTGGGAGAGATGTCCTCTGATCTCCACGTACTGAGTGCCTTTAAGTGCAAGTACGTGTGCAAACACACAGTGATAAAAAAAGGTTAAAAAAGGAGCTGATAAAATTAGTAAATATGAAGTCACTGGTGATGTTGGCAATGTTTGTTTTGTCAAGAGCAAAGAAGAAATGTCAAGACCTCAAAAGAGAAGACACGCTGTCTCAGAAATATGTGATACTAATCAGCTAGGCATTTTCAACTTTTCTTAGGCAAATGCTTTGAGAACTGTAAAGAATTAGAAGCCAGACTGGATATGACAGCTGCCTCCTAGCACTTGGGAGGCAGAGGCAGGTTGATCTTTGTGCGACCGAGGTCAGTCTACACAGTGAGTTCCAGGCCAGCTAGGGGCTATATAGTGAGACTTTGTCTCAAAAACCCAAACCAGCCCCCCCCCCCCGAAAATAAAAAATATAGAAATATAGCCAGGTGTGGTAGCAATACACCTTTATCTTTATTTTTTTGATCTTTTTGAGACAGGGTCTCCCTGTAGCTCCAGCTGACCTGCAACTCGCTATGTAGACCAGGATAGCCTTGAATGCAACAGATCCAACTGCTTCTGCCTCCCGAGCATGTAGGCCACCACGGCCGGCTCGGTTTTTTTCTTCTTTTTTGGTCTTTTTGAGGCAGGGTCTCCCTGTAGCTCCAGCTGACCTGGAACTCACTGTGTAGACCAGGCTGGCCTCAAACTTACAGAGATCCCCCTGTTTCTGCCACCCGAGTGCTGGGATTAAAGGTGTGAGCCAGCATGCCTGGCAGGTTTTGGTTTTTGAAAAATATTTCTATTATTTTTAGTTTATGTGTATTGCCTGCACGTGTCTAAGTGCACACGTGTTGTGCAATGCCAGCAGAGGTCAGAAGGCGGCGTCAGATCCCCTGGAACTGAAGTTACAGATCGTTGTTAGCCACCATGTGGATGCTGGGAATCAAACCTGGGTGCTCTGCAAGAGCAGTCAGTGCTCTCAACTGCTGAGCCATTTCTCCAGGCCACTTTTTTTTGGGGGGGGTGTCTTTTTTTGAGACAGGGTCTCCCTGTAGCCCCTGCTGGCCTAGAACTATGTAGACCAGGCTGGCCTTGAACTCACAGAGATCCCCCTGCCTCTGCCTCCCAAGTGCTGGGATTAAAGGCATGCACCACCACACTTGGCTTTTTTTTTTTAAAAACTTATTTTGCCTATGAGTGATAAACCTGTGTGTATGTAAGTGCACCCATGTAGTGTATGCTGAAAAGATCAGAGAAGGGTGTTGGATCTCCTGGAACTAGAGTAACCTCTGAGCCATCTCTCTAGTTCTCCACACTGGGCTTTTTAGATGGGTGCTGAGCATCAACCATAGGTCCTTAGGCTTGCCTGAGCTACCTCCCCAGTCCAGCTAAGAGTACTTTTAAAATTTTATGTGTATGAGTGTATTGCCTGTGTGTGAGTGCACCCATGTCATGCAATGCCTTGGAGATCGAAGAGGGCTTCGGGTCCTCTCCAAGAGTAATCAGTGCTCTTAATTACTGAGCCATCTCTCCAGCCCCACTAAGAGTTTTAGCCGGGCGTGGTAGTGCACACCTGTAGTCCCAGCACTTGGGAGGCAGAGGCAGGCGGATCTCTGTGAGTTCAAGGCCAGTCTGGTCTACATAGTGAGTTCTAGGACACCTGGGGCTACAGGGAGACCCTGCTTCAAAAAGACAAAAAAAAAAAAAAGTATTTTAAGTTTTTTTTCTGAACCTGATTTAGAACAGAAAAAGGTCATGCTTTCTACCCACAACTTTTTAGAACCTCTATATGCTATACATTTAAAAGGGTGCTTGGGTGTGGTGGCACATGCCTGTAATCCCAGCACTTGAGAGACACGGGCAGGAGGATCACGAGTTTAAGGCAAACCTTGGCTGTTACATAGCAAGTTTGAGTTTGGGATACTTGAGACCACTTCAAGAAACAAAACACAGTGCCATGACACCATATACAGCTCAACTGACAGCTTGCTTAGAGCCTGGATTTGATCACTAGGACCACACAAAATAGTGTGGTGGTATATGCCTGTGATCCCAGCACTTGGGAAGTGGAGGTAGGAGGGTCAGAAGTTGTCATTCTCAGCAACAGAGCGAGTTTGAGGACAGCCTGGGCTACACAAAGCCGGGTCCTCCAACTGGCTCAAATACTAGCATTCTCTGAAAAACTCAAGATTTTTCAATATTCTTTTATGTTATTCTGACAAGAAAGTAGTTTAAGAAGGAAAAAAAAATGGACATGGAAGTTTATTTCTAGCCCTGAAAGAACAAAATTATTCAGTCATCAAACAGCAGTTATTAACAATGTAACAGTTTTATGTGGGATTAAAAATAAAAGGCAATATAAAACTTGAAGATGAAACAGAAAACATAGGTGACTTTCACTTCAGTTTCTATCTACCAGAACAAGAGTGGAAACCCATGCATTCCAGCTAACTGTCTTCTTGATGTGAAATGAAAACGTGACGGGACTATCCATTCTTTCTGCTCTTTTCTTGGTAACAGTGGTGAATGAAGAAAATTCCAGTTCACGGCCAGTCCAGTGCTCGATTCTTCTAATGCTTACATTAACTAGCAGAGCATCTTTGCCACAGTTCAACAAATGCACTGAGAGGAAAAAAGCACATGTGGCTCTTTCTTACACACGTTCATGTGCTATGGAGAAATTGTTTAAATGTCTACTAGAGGTACAGTGGAGACAAGGACGGGCAGTCTGCCTTTTATATTACTGGAGATTCCGTAATAAAAATCAAGAAAGACTTAACCAAATTTTAACTATGATTTTTAAAAATTTTATTTGAAATTAAAAAATACTGTCAAATAGTGGCCTAGATAATTTCTTTTTTTGCTGGAGCTAGCATCAAGCTCAGGGCTTTGTACATGCTAAGCAAGTGATTCACCAATGAGCTCCACTTCCAGCCCCAACAACTACAGTCCATAATGACATCTGAAACAAAATATTATTGCATTTATTTATGTGAGTGTCTATGTGTGTGGGAGTGTGTGTGGAGGTGAGAGGACACCATGTACATCCAGGGGTCAAACTCAGGTCCTCAGGCTTGGTGGAAAGTGCCCTTACCCACTCGCTGTCTCCTTAACAACACTGACATTTCACTGGCTACAGATTTCACTGTGTTTTTAAAATTTTCAGATTAAAAAACCTGATGCAAACTGTTCAAAGATCTGCTTTTTCTAACTACAACTACTGCCTGATGAGATCTAGAAGTATTTTGGGAAGAGTTCATACTCTGATCTAGGAACTCAATACATGACGGGCAGAGCCGTGCCAGACATCGTGTTGTACACTACTCTCACTTCATGGTTTCCCAGCTGTACTTTCCCCAAAAGCAGCAAAAGGAATGAGACGATACTTTGGGACCACCACAGTCTATAATATAATAAATAAGCACTACAGTCATATTGTCCTAATACCACGAGAGGACTACTCATGCGATTTCAATGGGAATTCTTATTCTAAAGAGATGACAAAAAGAACGATGAAAGGAAATCATTAAAAAGACACGAACTTCAGTTCGTATATAACTGTCTTTCAACAAGATATCAATATTTTAATTTAAAAATAACTAATAAATCACAATTCTATATTGCTTTTAAGATTATTTTGTTTAAAATGACACATTTCGAAATTAACCAAAGCATATTTCCACTACGGGTTAGTTTACCCAGGTAAGTAAAGAATAAACAACAGTGCAGCTCCCTTAACCTAAGAGTCAGGTTCTAATGACAAAGTCCGTTGCCAGCAATGGACATGCAAGTAACCATCCAAGAACTTGTAAATAAAAATCCCAAACTGCTTATGGAAGTCACAGCATAAAGCGGGGGCATTAGCATGTGTCTTAGGAATGTGGCCCCTGTGACTTGGGATGGAAGTGCCTTCTTGAGTGGCCATGAGCCTAAGTGTCACCATCTACTACTTGGCTTTCTATTCCATCAGCAACATCTTCTTTATCATAATCTACCCAGACAACTGTTTACAAACAATGCTCATATGTGGGAACTCTTCCCACCAGAAATAAAACAATTTGTTTCCGTGTTTGTGATAGTTGTACAAGGCCAAACACAGCCCAGAGAAAAATGAAATCAAGAACCACATGGAAAATAGACCGTAAGTGATCCAGTTGTACATTTCTGTTTCTTCATTTTTCTGAAACATGTTTCTGTGTTATCAAAAAGCCCAGTCATCTCTTCCTATACCTGTATTTTAACACAAGTACAATGGGGGGAAAAGAAACCTTGCCCGTTTTCCCAAATTACTCAAAAGAGCAAACTTAGTTTTATTCATTATTTGTACTATGCAGAATGGCAAGGAGTCAAGTTTGTTGAAGGGGATGGTGAGGACAAACTCCAGAAGCAACCACCGATGGCCCCAGGCACACAGAATGGACAATAGCTCCTGCACAGCAACACCACAGCCAGGAGAGGCAGAGAAATGGGGGGAAGGGGGACAGGAGGAGAGGGTTACACAGGTCACAGACCTTTTATTATATCTTTAAAATAAAAAAGTATTACTATCAATAAGCACATTTCAGTTTTCTTTCTCCAGTTTTTTACATGAACACTCTTAACTCATTTGAAAAAACAAAAACTAAAGTAACCCATAATCTCAAATGACCCATGAATCTATCAACAAGTACTTTGTTATTTCAGTTCTCATTGACAGTAAAACATTGATAATACGTTGGGAACACCGTAAATTAAGACAAATCTTTTTAGTTTACTGGTCATAAAATGATTCTAAATTTCTAGAATACTGACACTTCTCTTTCATCATTCTAACTACTTTAGAATTTATCCAAGTTCAAGTCTCTCACTTGTTTTGTTAGCCCCAAATATTTTTTCCTTCTAATTATGAAAAAAGACCTCAACTTTTAAATTCTGAAAATCCTCAGGGTGGAGGGAATATATGTGAAGTGAGACAGGGCTGATTAAAACCAAAACCTACACCCCAAATTGCAACATATACAGAAACTTATTTCTAAATGCAAAGCGGAGGGAGTGGCACCAAAGTCATGAAGCCCAAATTAGAACAAGAACAAATCACTTTGGTTCCTAAAGGCAAATCTGAGGAGAAACAAACAGAAAGGAAGACAAAATGGTAAGAATACAGTCAGCGGGATTCTTTCTCTGTATCAATGATTTAGTTATAAATATAGATTATTAGTCCTCTTTCTATACATGTAAGAAATGGCAAACTCACTACCATGAATTTCTAAAACTGACTCTTTCACATTTGTTAAAAAAAGGTAAAACACACACTTTTCTTCCCCTCCCTTCAGTTCAGGTTCTGAACTGAAATATTACATGTAACAACAGCTGGTCCTAACTTCTACAAAAAGTTAAAACATGTCAAACTCCTTTGCCAATATAAAGAGCTATATAATTTCTATCACACTTGCCTTGAATTTAGGCCTGAGAAAAACTTTAAGCAACTAACTCAAGAAGAGCAAGTCCAAGAAAGGGAAACTATGAAGGAGAAAAGACCAGCAGATGAAATACTAAGAAAAACTCGAATCTGACATTCAAGTATTGGAAATACCCCAAAGGAGACAACGACTGGGATCTACAGTAACAAAGTCATCAAAGCTGTATGCAAACGTCAAGCACTGTAGGGTGAGTGGCCCAGCAGGCTGCCTGCTGGGAGGTAAGGCAAGTGATTCAGCTCACAATTCCTTTTGGACCCTAAAGCAGGGGTTCAGCTGAAAGTCAGAATTCTCTATTGCAATTTTCTCTTGGTTGTCTTCAGAAAATAGTAGTTTGCTTGTCTTTTGTTTTGTTCTCTCTCCATGTGGTGTAGACCATCTCTTTAAACCCCCAAAGAATGATAATTTTCACATATGAAAAGACTTCCTTAGAAAGCATCTGCAGCGACAGCAAGGACGCTAGCGGTTGCTCTTCATTGCGTCCTTAGCTGCCATAATCAGAGGCGTCAAGCTAGCTAATGGTTTGGCCAGTTTCAGGAAGGGATGCTGTATGGAAAAGAGGACAAAAGAAGGTCATAAATGTTACAGTTTAGAAACAAAGCATTTTCTTTCCACTAAGTCCCAAAGACTATCTATGGATCAGTACTAAACAAAACATGGATTTCAATTCCTACCTAAAATGTCCATACTCCATAAATCACTTTTACAGCTTAAAAGCAGAGCTGTTGTTGTGTGTATGAACTTGTGTGTTGTGTTCATATTTGTGTGCATGATATGCTGGCACATCAGATGTCTTCCTCATCAATCTATACCTTATTTTTTGAGAGTCTCTCACTGAACCTGGATAGCTGGCCAGCAAGTTCCAGTGATCTGCCTATCTCTACCTCCTCAGCACTAGGGTTCCAGACTTACAGTTACACCTGACTTTTTTTTTTTTTTTTTTTTTTGGTCTTATTGAGACAGGGTCTCCCTGTAGCCTCAGCTGGTCTAGAACTCACTATGTAGACCACGCTGGCCTCCAACTCATGGGGATCTGCTCGCCTCTGCCTCCCAAGTGTTGGGATTAAAGGTATGTACCACCACGCCCAGCTACATCTTACCTTTTATGTGGGTTCTGGGGACCGGAACTTAGGTTCTCTTGCTTGTACAGCAGGCACTTTACTGACTGAACCACACCCCCAACCCCAAGCCCTATTTTTGACTTCTTGAGATAAGGGCTCATTACGTACTTCATACTGGTCATGAACTCACAGCAATACGCCTGCCTCAGTTATTTATTTTGTGTATGGCTCTGTGTGATTGTGTGTGCTTGTACCCTCATATGTGAAGGTCAGACAACAACCCACAGGAGTTGGCTTTCTCACTCCATGTGGGCCCTAGGGATCAAACTCAGGTCATCAGACTTGATGGTAAGTGCCTTTGTCCACTAAATTTCACCAGCTTGCAATAAGCTTTCCTAATTGCATAAAATGTACAGATTTAGGGGGCTAGGGATGTAGCTCAGAAGACAGCGTACCTGCCTATCATGCATGAAGTCTGGGGTTCAATCCCTAGCATTGCATAAAATCTGGCATGATGATGCATCTCTGTAATCCCAGCACATGGGAGATTCAAAGTCATTCTCCAATCTTAGTTACATTTGTGAGTTGTAGGCCACCCTGGGCCACATGAGACCATGCTTCAAAATAAATAAACATTTAAGGCCCACAAATATACTTATGCCAGCACTGAACAGGTCCAAGAGTTTCTAATTATAAAAACTCACTATAATAATAATAATTTTTTTTTTTTTTGGTCTTTTTGAGACAGGGTCTCCCTGTAGCCCCAGCTAGCCTGGAACTCACTATGTAAACCAGGCTGGCCTCAGAGATCCACCTGCCTCTGCCTCCCCGGTGCTGGGACTAAAGGCGTGCACCACCACACCCAGCTATGATAATAAAATTTTAAGTGCCAAAGAGATGGTTTGGTGGGTAAAAGCATTTGCTGCCAAGCTTGACAACCTGAGTTTTATCCCTGGGATTCATATTGTTGAAGGAGAAAACTGAGTCCTGCAAGTTTCCTCCTACATCCATACATGTCTGTCTGTCTGTCTGTCTCACACACACACACACACACACACACACACACACACACACACAGAGTAATTAAAAGAAAAAAAAATATTGCCAGGGCTAGAGATGGCCCAGCAGTTAAGAACACTGGCTGCTCTTGCAAAGGACCTGGGTTCAGTTCTCAGTACCCACATGGCAACTAACCACAGTCCATAGCTCCAGTTCCAAGGATCCAATGCCCTCTTCCAGCAATCCTAGGGTACTGTATACATGTGGTGAACTTACATACATGCAGGCAAAACACTCATACACATAAAAATAAAAAATTTATTGCCAGCAAATAAAACCTTAAAATGCAGTAGCTGCTTTACTCTGGTGGTCAGCGAATAGGGAAGTATTATTATTACTCTGAAAACTTTCTATTCATAACTCAAAAAATCAACTTTACTAAATTTACCTGTAACAGTTCTTTGGCTGAACCTCTCTTTTCCACATCCATTTCCAAACATCGATTTAAGAAGTCCCGAAATATTGGAGAAAGCTTCTCTGGATTCTGAAGTTCAGGGGTTCCATTAGTTGCTATCAGGTACAGTGCCTGAAAACAGAGTATTTTGACATATTTAATTAAGGTCTTGCAACAAAACAGTGTTATTTCCTTTCCAGGCCTCATCATGCTCACCAGTGCCCCCAAGTGGTAGCGTTTTCCTCTCCACAACTCAAGGTCCAGAGGTCAAGTGTGTTCTCTGCTCTCAAAGATAGATCTTCACCACCTACCTCTTAACTCACTCTCTCTAGGCTACTCCCCCTCACTCCTTCAATACTATAGCTCTTTGCACTGTGATCTCTAATTACTCCCATCCTAAGCTGTGGCAATTTTAATAGCTACAGTGATGCATATTACATTCCCAGACCTCTTCTCCCTAGATGCTTCCTCAGCCATAGGTTTATGGTCACACCCTCTATCTTTATCAGCACTAATAACTACACTAAATGACTCTTGTCACTTCTAGTACCCGAGGCCCACAATTCTACAACTACACTAAGCTCTATGCCCCACCACTCCCTTTGCGGTGGGGGGGGGGGCGCTATGTACTGGGGATTGAATCCAGGGCCTTGTGTTTGACAGAGAAGCACTCCACTACTGAGCTTCATCCCCAGCCCATATTACTTCCCTGAGCTTTTATTTCAAAGCACTGGCTTAGTGTAGTTAAAGCTCTGCCCACTTCTTCCCTAAGTCTATGTAACTGGGGGGCGGGGGAGAGAAAAAGAGAAAGAAGCAAAATTATGCTGACTGACATCACTTAGAATTGACATCTGCTTAAACTGGGCATAGAATCTATCCTCTCCAGAGGCAGAGGCAGGAGGATCACCACAGTATGAAGCCAATTTGTTCTACAGAGCAAGTTCAAGTTTTAGGTCAAACAGGGTTTAATCCTAGGCTGCTCCCACAAGTAAAAATGAAGTAAAAATAACACTCAGCCTCATACAGGCTTAGTGCTCCCAACAAATGTACTGAATTCCCTTCTCCATTTACTCTCCTTTTCCTGTTCCAAGATATATTAAATTTCTCATTATGAGACTAAAACTAAGATCAGTGGAAAAAGTGCTATTTTCCTTGTATCATATCCAAGGCACATGCTAGTAAACAACCAACCTCCCTCTCTCCTTCCCCTACCCTGTCCCTTGAGATAGGATCCTGCTATGTAGTTCTAGCTGGCCTGCTACTTGCTATGTAGCTGAGACTGGCCTCAAACTCATAGCCATCCTCCTGTCCCAATCTCTTGAGTGCTGGATTACAGGTGTGAGCCTGTAGAATCTCATCCCCTTGGCTAATGGAATATTTAGCTGACAGTCTACTCTTGAGTATGGGTTTTACCATTACCATTTATACATTTTTTTTCCCCTCAGAGATCTAATACTATTATTATTCCCCTCTGTCCTTGGGGCACAGAGGCCAAAGTTCAATGGTGATAATCTTGCTGTAAATAATCCAGGGCACCTGAATGAGTACAAAAAGGCACCTACTGGTCTGGGGATGTGGCTCAGCTGGTAGAATCCTTGTCTAGCATGCACAGAGCAATGGGTTCGATCCCCAGCACTGAATAAAACCAGGTATGGTGGGATATATTAGGGTTTCAAACCACAGCAGCCCTCCCCATCCCCAACAGGGCTTCATGGACTTCGCAAGCCCCTGAGAAAAGGGAACCGAGCTGATAAGCACCCTGGTCTTTGAAGTCAAGAGAAGCAGACTTTTCTCCACTGTTTAGTGAACACAGCAGGCTTCCCCTTTGATCTCTAAAGAGGGCAGGTTTTATTGGTCCCACCCCCCCACACCCGTAAAAATTGTATATATATATCTTCCTGCCTTCTGCATCCTCCCAGACGCCTCCCCTTTAAAAGACCCCAGCTCACGACCCGGGCAGACATTTTCCCTGCCTGGAAGGGAATCTGTCCCATGTGTTCCTTTGCTAATAAACTATTCTGATGGAGTTTTATCCGTGTCCTGGTGCTTTCTCCTGATCAACCGGATGCATCTATGGCCTACTTTACCTATCAGGATACATCTGTACTCCCAGCACTTGGACGGTGGAGGCAGGAGTATCAAAAGTTCAAGGTCATCCTCAGATACAGAGCAAGTCCGAGGCCCAGCTTTGGCTTCAAGAGACCCTGTATCAAAAATGCCACTCTATAAAAAACAAAATGCACCTATCTAGGGTATCTCTGTAGAAAGGTGAGTACATTCTTATAAGCAAAACCATCATTTACTACTAAAAATCTACAAACTTGTAACTGTCTATAACTCAAGAATAGAATTTTCAGATGCAGAGTAAGGGCAGAGATTACATTTTACCAACTGTATTCTAAATTCTTGTTCAGGGCTGGAGACATGGCTTAGAGGTTAAGGTTCTTGCAGAAGACCTTGGTTTGGTTCCCAGCATGCATATGGCAGCTAACAACTGTCCATAACTCCAGTTCCAGGGGATCCGACCCTCTCTTCTGACTGCCAAGGGCATTGCACAACACATGTGCATTGACATATATGCAAGCAATATACTCATACACATAAAACAAAAATTATAAAAAAAATATTAAATTACTGTTCAATGCTTGACACAAAAGTGCTAAGTATATTTTAAAGAAAATTTTTCTTGGGTCAGTAAGATGGCTCCAGGTAAAGGTAGTTGCTGCCATATCTGACAACCTATGTTCAATCCTAGAATCCACAAAGTAAAGGAGAGAACTCATTCTCACAAGTGGTCTTTTGACCTTCACACATTTCTGTGGCACTAGGCCCCTATAAATAAATAAATGCAAAAAAAATTTTTTTTACAATAGAAAACAAAGCATTGATTTTACAGTAAGGCTAGGTTTTCATTGGTCTTACCCGTAAGGGATTTTCATTGAGGTATGGAGGCTCTCCTTCAACCATCTCAATAGCCATGATGCCCAGAGACCATATATCAACCTTGGGGCCATAGGCTTTCCGTGTAACCACCTCTGGTGCCATCCAGTATGGCGTTCCAACCATAGTACTGCGTTTGCTTTGCTCAGGGGTGATCTGGGCGCAGAAACCAAAGTCAGCTATGAAACAAAACAAAGCATCCAGAGTTAAAGGCTTTTAGGGATGGGTCTGTCAAAAGTTGACTTTGGGAAGACATGTTACATCTTAACTGTTCAGGCTCTGTTTTAATTTTTTTTGGTGACATGATCTCTTGCAGCTTCAGAAGGCCTATGTAGACCAGGCTGGCCTCCATCTCAGAGACCAGCCTACCTCTGCCTCCCTAGTGCTGGGATTGAAGGCCAGAGCCACCACACCTTGCCAGCCTCTTGTTTTTAAAGAATTTAAAAATAAAATAGGATGCTTAAAAATTGAGGATGTAATTTACTAATACTTTTTACTTTTATTTCCCATAACATTGCACAAATTTTCAGGTATTTTTATTCTGAATAATTCTAAAAAAATTTAAACTGAAGTCTTCAAAAAAAAAGAAAATCACCAAAGGTGAACAATATATCTAAATGCAATGAATCAGGCAAAGCCTGTGACACGGAAACTATGTGTTTTTTTTTGTTTGTTTGTTTTGGTCTTTTTGAGACAGGGTCTTCTGTAGCCACAGCTGGTCTGAAACTCACTATGTAGACAAGGCTGGCCTCAATCTCATAGCCAGCCTCTGTCTTCAGAGTGCTGGTATTAAAGGTATATGCCATGTCCAGCCCAAAGATTATGTGTTTTTTAAATTATTTTTAAAAAATTATTATTTTTCTTTTATGTATATGCGTGTATTGCCTGCATGTAGGTAAGTGCACCTGTGTCATGCAATGCCTGTGGAGGACAGAAGAGGCTGTCGGATCCCCTGGAACTGGAGTTATGGACAACTGTTAGCTGCCGTGTGGGTGCTGAGATTGGAACCCGGGTCTTCTGCAAGAACAACCAGTGTTCTTAACTGCTGAGCCATCTCTCCAGCCCAACTATGTGTTTTTTAAAAAAACACTTTCTTTAAATATTTCTTTTTGGGGGGGGGCATGAAGCACAGCGCATGCATAGAAGTCAGAGGATAACTTTTGGGAACTGGTCCTCTCCTTCCATTTTGTTTTCAGGCAGGGTCTCTTGTTTTGCTGCACTGCATACTCCAGGCTAGCTGGCCCACAGGCTTGAAGGCAATTGTCCTGTCTCTGTCACCTGTCTAGCTATCAGTGCTAAGATCACAGATGTATATCACCATACCCAGCTTCTTTTACATGGGATCAAACTTAGGCCACCAGGTTTGCACAGCAACCACCTAACCAGGGCTATCTCACTGGCTCCCGAGCTACTTTTAAGAATTTAAAATCTGGGGCTGGAGAGATGGCTCAGTGGTTAAGAGCACTGACTGCTTTTGCAGAGGACCCGGGTTCAATTCCCAGCACCTACATGGCGGCTACAAACCATCCTTAACTCCAGTTCCAGGGAAATCCGAAGCCCTCTTCTGACCTCCGCAGCATTCCACAACATGGGTACACTCACATACATGCAGGCAATACACTCATACATATAAAAAAAAATTTAAAAAGTAGAGGGCTATTGGAGAAAGCTTTTTTTCTGGAGAAAGTTACCATGTTCCTAGGCCTTCAAGTACTGACTAAGCCATCTATCTCCCCAGCACCTTAGGTCACTTATTGTTAGACATTTGGTTACAACAGTGAGAAAAACTGACAGTACTAATGAAGCCAGAAGATGGATGAAACCAGAGATCATCATAATGAAATATTAAAAAAAAAGAGAGAGAATTTAAAATCTAAGCACCTGATGGCACATTCTTGTAATCTCAATTCTTAGGAGTTCAAGGCAAGAGGATTAGGAGTTTAGATCACCCTTAGCTACATATATAGTTTAAGGACAGCTGGGATATACAACACTGTCTCAAAAACAAGAAAAAGGTGTGGCAAGGGGCGGGGCATAGACACAGTACTAGCTTGACAAGCAGGAGGCTCTGGGTGTGAAACTAGTGTGGTAGCACATACATACCCGTCATTTCAGCACTTGGGAGGCAAAAGAAGGGGAACTGCTACAAGTTTCAGGTCAGCCAGGGCTATATATATTCAGCCAGCTAAGGATACACAGCAAATCCAATCTCAAAAAGAACAACAAACAAGCAGGGTGTGTTGGCACATGCCTTTAATCCCAGCACTTGGGAGGCCGAGGCAGGCAGATCTCTGAGTTCAAGGCCAGCCTGGTCTATATAGTGAGTTCCAGGCCAGTTGGGGCTACAGGGAGACCTCAAAAAAGACAAAAAAAACCCCCCCAAAATAAACAAACAAACAAAAAAACATGTTTTGACCATTTGGTTATCAATTAATATTTAGAGAATGTAACTTGGGGGAGGGGAATAGGGAACAGGGCCCTTAACTGAGCAGATTAAGAAAAAAAAAAAAGGTTTTAGTTTATTGATTGAAGATAAGACTTTGAATTTGGTGTTGGAAAAATCTTAAGTTAGTCTTGAGTCTGAAGGGCATAATTGGAACTGAGGGATTATGGCGACAGAGGAAAAAAGTTTGGATTTGTTTCATAACTTTCCTGTGTCTGATAGACAAGAGCATTAGAAAAGAGTTTTTCATGTTATCCCTGAGGTCAAGGTCATATAGTACCCCGAGTAGGCTAGCTCTACAAAGTTCCAAAGGAGCTGAGGAAGAGAAAAACCACTCCCAATAAATGATACATTCAAATTTGTCTCCATAGAACATGATCAATAAATATAGCTGTTTCTTAGCACTTCACTTTTTTGTTGTATTTTACATTTTATTCTCCAAAAATAATTCCCTGTATTTGAATTTTCCTTACTGAACATGTAAAGAGATGAATTGGCTCAAAATTACTCAGCAAGTAGTAAAAGATTTGTTATTTAAACACAGGCTGTCCAGTAGTTCACAGCCAGCATTTAACAGATTCCTTCTCCCTTTCACATAGTAAACCACAAACATATTAACAGAAGAGTTCTTTTAATTGACTAAAAGGCAAGGAATTACCATAACAAACAAATGCTACTCCATTAGCTACTCACTAAGTTTAACTGAGCCTTCCATTCCCAAAAGCACATTGTCACTTTTGATGTCTCTGTGGATCACTTGATTAGCATGTAAAAACTCCAAGGCCTGTAAACACTGAACAGAGAAAACACTATCAATCAAACACATCTAAGGGAAGTTACATATAGCAGCTAAGGCACCACTCTACAGGATTTAATACAGCCTTTTATATGTAAAGTAAGGAAAAAAACCCTCTAGCACTGGAAGGCTGAGACAGGAGAATAGAGTTCTAGAACAGCCCAACCTAGGCTACAAAGCAAGACCCTGTTAAAAAAACAACCATCAATAATAATGGTCTTCAAAGCAAGACTTTCCATACTTTGATCTCATTTGGAGACACACTATTTTTGAACACAGGCTCTCTATAGCCCAGGTTACCCTGGAACTCACTATGTAGCTGAGGATGACCTTGAACTCCTGATCTTCCTGCCTCTACCTCCAGAGTGCTGGGATTATAGGAATAGGCTACGACACCAGGATGTAATATTTATTAACTAATGTCTTATTATCTGTTTTCTCAGTTTTTTTGTGCCTGAGGCTGGCCTGGAACACTCAGTAATCCTGCTGCCTTACCCTCCCAAGGGCTGGAATTACAGGCATCATTCAAAAATTTTATTTTTTATTTATTTATTTTTTTGAGATAGGGTCTTCTTGTAGTCCCAACTGGCCTGGAACTTGCTATATAGACCAGGCTGGTCTTGAACTCACAGAGATCCACCTGCTTCTGCCTCCCGAGTGGTAGAATTACAGTCATGCACCACCACGCCTGGGCTTGATTAAAAAATTTTAATCATGGGTATATTTTAATCATGGGTATATAGAGGCCAGAAGAAGGGCATTGGATTCCCTGGAGCTAGAGATACAGGCAGTTGTGAGCTACCTAATGTGAGGGAACTGAACTCAGATCCTCTGGAAATGCAGAAGCACTCAACCACTGAGCTCTCTCTCCAGCTCCCTTTACCATTGATTTTTTAAACTTAGTCTCCAGCAGCCTCATTTATAAAGCACATTCATTCAAAAAGAATATGCCTACACACATAGGTTCTTTAGAAATTATTTCAATGTTAAGAATGAACTTGATTATTCCCACTAGAATACAAGATACTTCAAAGTGGTAAGAAAAGTTTTTGGAGGAGCTGGAGGGATTGCTCAGTTGTTAAGAGCACTAGTTGTTCTTGCAGAGGACCTGGGTTTGATTCCCAGCACTTACATGGTGGCTACCAACTGTCTGTAACTCCAGTTCCAGGGGAATCCAACACCCTCTTCTAACCTCCACGGATATTACACAACACAGGTGCATTTACACACATGCAGGCAATACATTCATACACATAAAATTTTTAGTTCGGCATGATGGCGCATGCCTGTAGTCCCAGCACCTGGGAGGCAGAGGCAGGTGGATCTCTGTGAATTCAAAGCCTGCCTGGTCTACATAGTTGAGTTCCAGGCCAGCTGAGGCTGCAAGGGGACCCTGTCTCAAAAAGACAAAAAAAAAGTTTTTTAAAAAAAGTTTTTGGAGCTGGAAAGTGGTTAAGAGCACTTGCAGCTCTTCCAGAGGATGCTGGTTCAGTTCCCAGGACACACATGGTGGTTCACACCTGCCTGTAACTCTAGTTCTTCTGGTCTCTGTGGGCACCAGGCATGCACACTATACACATACATACATGGAAAAACTCACAGATAAACATTACACATAAAAAAAATAGAATGAAAAAATTCTTATTTTCTTCCTTGAACCAAAGGAACGGAATTCAATAATCAGATAATAGTACTTTCTAAGAATATTGTTTCACCCTGGAAAACTGAAAAAGACATTATACATGCAAAGTCTCCAATTACTGTTCTATCATTGCAGAACTGCCGAAAGCCAAATTATAGAGAAGATAGTACGAACTTATTACTTCTCAGTCTTCTCACTAAGATCAGGTGTAGTCCTATGTGCTTTCACAATTTTGTCCTTTATGTTAATGAGTTCTATAATGAAACAAAGCACCGCCAGTTTCAATGACAAGAAGCAAACCACCATCCTCAATTTTTGGCTGCAGAAAAAGATACAGAGAGAAGGAACACTTGTTTTTGGCTTAGACTTTGGCAAATTCTACTGGCAATAGAAAGAATGGTCTGGTGAGATGGTTCAGTAGGTAAAGGCATTGGCCACCAACCTGAAGACTTAAGTTCAATTCCCCAGACCCACAGGGTGGAAGGCGAGAACTGACTGAACTGAACTGCAGTTGTTCTCTTGACTTCTACACATACATACATACACACACACATACAAGAAAATTTAAATGTTAAAAAAAAAAAAAATGTTAGCCAGGCTTGGTGGCACACACCTTTAATCCCAGCACTTGGGAGGCAGAGGCAGGTGGATCTCTATGAGTTTGGGGCCAGCCTGGTCTACATAGTGAGTTCCAGGCCAGCTGGGGCTACAGGGAGACCCTGTCGCAAAAAGACCAAAAGA
>NW_008342423.1:485195-512681 GCF_000622305.1 Nannospalax galili
CTTCACCTTCAGTGATCTTAACAAAACCAAGAACAGACACAGAAGCTCAAGATGAATATGTGTTTTTTCTGCCTGAGATGGTTGTAGTTTCCACTAACTAGTCATGTATCCTTAATAGTCCCCCATTTTACTCTCTAAAGTGTCCAATCACCCTACTGAAGCCTACCTGTGAATTCTGCACCTCATGTCTCCTTCCCAAATTATCTTCCATAAGAAGGAAGGCGCTGAAATTTGTTTTTTAAAGACAGGGTCTCACTATAAAGCCTTGGTTTGGCTTGGAACTTACTATGTAGACTAGACTGGTCCTGAATTTACAGAGATCTGCCTGCCTCTGCCTTCCAGAGGCTGAGATGAAAGTTATGCACCACTATGCACATCAGGGCTGAAATAAATATATGGGGTAAAACTGTAGGGGAAAACTTGCAGAGAAATGTGTACAGAGAAAATTTATGCGTGTACGCACACACACACATACATGCACACACACAACCCCAACTTTGTTTTTTTCACCCACAGCTAACCACATATCACCCTAAAATCTAAAAGAAAACAAACCTACCTCTCTGCATACAGCAGCGATCTGTGCTTCGTCCATGCAGGTTTCTGTTACAACATCAGTGAGTGACCCACCAGCAAGGTACTCCATTACCACAAACAACTCATCTCCCACCAGGTAACTGAAAACAGAACATACAAAATACACTTGTGTTTTTTATTTTTTCTAAGCACATGGCTCTTTCTGTTTATGAATTAAAATATCAAACATAGTAATAATAAAACCAAAGAGCCAAGGGTTTGAGAACTAGGAAGAACACTGGAAAGGTATTACATAACAGCACAAAATAAGATGCTCCGGAGCCCAGGGTAGTAGCTTACAATTCCAACACTTAGGAAGCTGAAGGAGGAAGATCACCATAAGTTTGAGGCCAGCCTGAGCAAGATTCCCAAACAAATAACACACACATACATACACCCACAAAAAAAAAGTCCTAGAATCATTTTAAATTTAAAGTCTCCTCACAACTGTTTGAGCATATACATTCATTATTTTAATGTATTTTATGTAGGAGTTAAACACACATATACATACATTCACAAAAAAATGTCCCAGAATCATTTTAAATTTAGTCTCCTCACAACTGTTTGAGCATATACATTCATTATTTTAATGTATTTAATGTAGGAGTTATTTCCTGACAGCAGGTTGGGCTTGACAGCCCACTGTGGCAGAAGATTTGCAAGTTCAAAAACAGCTTGGACTACATACCAAGACTGCATCTCAAAAAGAAAAAACCAAAAAACCAAAACCCAAACCCAAACCAAACAAAACAGTGAGAGAGAAAAACATAAAAACTAGGAGACTGACACTTGGAAAGGTTAACTAACTCATCTGAGATCACAGGGCTAGAAATTGATAGTAACAGAACCTGAAGCCAAGTCCCAATGACCCAAAGCCTTGGGGCCTGCCTTAGTCTTTTGGCTATGCTGAAATGAAATTCTTTTTTAAAAAATATTATTTTTATTTCATGTTAGTGCCTGCATCCACATTAAGTGCACCTGTGTCATACAATGCTAGCAGAGATCAGAAAAGGGCATCAGATCCCCTGGAACTGGAGTTAAGGACAGTTGTTAGCAGCCATGTGGATGTTGGGAACTAAACCCAGATCCTCTGCAAGAACAGTCAATGCTCTAACCACTGAACTATCTCTCTAGTCCCCATAAAATGCTATTAAAAAAAATATTTTATGTAGGGGCTGGAGAGATGTATCAGCTGTTAAGAGTACTGACCGCCCTTAAAGAGGACCTAGGTCCAGTTCCCAGCACCCACATAATGAGTAACAATCATCCTTACTTAACTCCAGTTCCAGGGATTTGACACCCTCTTCTGACTGCCTCAGACATTGTACAACATGGTATACTTACAAACATGCAGGAAATATACTCATACACATAAAACAAATAATACAGCTGGGTCTACAGGGAGACCCTTTCTCAACCCCCCCTCAACCAAACACAAACAAAAACAAATGAAAAAAACTGGGAACTAGCGAGATGGTTCAGCAGTTAAGAATGTTTGTTCCTCTTGCAGAGGACATGAGTTTGGTTCCCGGCCACCCTTATGGTGGCTCACAACCCTCTATAACTCCAGTTCCAAGGGATCTGGGTGCCTTTTTCTGGTCTCTGTGGGCACCAAGCATACATGTGGTGCACATACATAAATGCAGACAAAGTACTCACATACATAAAATAAAAATAAATCTAGTTGGGTATGGTGCAGGAGGCAGAGGCAGATGGATCTCAGTGAGATTGAGGCCAGTCAGTCTACATAGCTAGTTACAGGCCAGCTGGGGCTAGAAGGAGACCTTGTCTCAAAAAGACCAAAAAAAAAAAAAAAAAACCCACCAAAACAAATGGCACACACCTGTAATCTAGCTTCTTCGGAGGCTGAAGCAGGCAGCTGGCAAGTTGGGGGCACATAAAATAAAAACTAAACTAATCTCACAGATTAAGAATTGTGTGGCTAGTCATCTCTGTAAGTTGCAGCATGAATCCCAGCCAGTCACTCCTTAATGTTTCTGCTCTAAAATAAGTACCACCCTTGGTCCTTTCTTTAACTACCCTCACACTTGCCAAGTGAGATCCTGCACAAAAGGCTCCATCTAAACTGCAATGTACTGTGTTCACTGTTCTTCCTCCTCCTCTTGGCTTATTTCTCAGCAGTGACATCTTCAAGTGCTATCCCTGTGCCAAGTGATGACTATAAATGTCTATATTCTCATTCCAGTGTATGTTTGCTTCTTTCCTGCCTTCTCTTTCATTCATTCTCACTTGTTAAGACAGTGACTCACTATGTGGCCCAGACTCACCCTGAACTCTTGATATCCTGCCTCAGCCCTACCATGTTGGGATTATAGTCATGACTGACCATGCACAGTTTATCCTAATTTTAAAGAAAATAATCCTATTTACCTGTCCAAGAAGTTAACTATATTGGGATTTTTTAACTCTTTCATCACCAGAATCTCATTAATGATCAATTCCTTCTTTGGCTGTTTCTGTAAATTAATCTGCTTGATAGCAACCTATAATGGAAACAAATTTGAAAAATCAGAACATTCCTAATTATCTTAGAAAGTTAACACACCATTTAGTTAATAATTTATTATACATATATTACACAGTGAATTATAACTTACTCATAAATAGTATTTTTACTTGCACACTGCCTCTGCACAATGTTCTGCAACACAGTTAAGTGTGTATGTGTGGAGATCAGAGGACAACCTTTGGTTTTCTCCTTCAACCGAGTCCAAGGGACTGAACTCAGTTGTCAGGCTTGGTGGCAGGAGTCTTTACCCATGGAGCCATTTCACTGGCCCTAGATTTACCTTGAAGTTTATCAACCAAGCCGAAGACAGTCTAACATAAGGAATTATTTTTTTATTTTAACTTTAAATATTTTTATGTGTATGAGTGTACTGTCTGCATGTTATGTAAGTGTGCGCGTGTTGTGCAATGCCTGTGGAGGTCAGAAGAGACCATCAAATTCCTCTGGAATTGGAGTTATAG
Organism: Nannospalax galili; assembly: GCF_000622305.1. Classification (NCBI taxonomy): domain Eukaryota; kingdom Metazoa; phylum Chordata; class Mammalia; order Rodentia; family Spalacidae; genus Nannospalax; species Nannospalax galili. Next base: position 488,766 of record NW_008342423.1, read on the forward strand.
GCAACTGTTAGCCACCATGTGGGGACTCAAACTCTGGTCCTTTGCCAGAGAAGTCAGTGATCTTAACAGCTGAACCATCTCTTCAGCTCCGAGGAATTTTTTTTTTTAAATTCCAATTCAGGAAAATATTTTTTCAAAAATCTAAAGCTCATTAATTCTTCCTTTGTTCCTCTAACATAAGAATTGTAAGACTAGATAGTCCAAATCATTTTTTTTTTAATTTTTATTTTATGTGCATGACTGCATTGCCTGAATGTATGTGAGTGCACCTGTGTTGTGCAGTGCCACGGTCAGAAGAGGGCATTGGATTCCCCTGGAATTGGAGTCAAGGATGGTTCATAGCTGCCATGTGGATGCTGGGAATTGAACCTGGGTCCTCTGCAAGAGCAGTCAGTGCTCTTAACTGCTGAGCCATCTCTCCAGCCCTGATAGGTCAATTCTTACAACATATTCAACTTAAAGAAATTCTATGGCCACGAGCTCAGTTGATATAGTACTTTCCAGCATAAGGACCCAAGTACCATCTCCAAAATCCACATTAAAAACAAACAAACAACCTAGGAATGGTGGAATGTGCTTGTAATTCCAGCGTTAGGGAAGCAGAGACAGGAGGCTCCCTGGAGCTCCCTAGGCACTTACTGGTAAGTGCCAGGCTAGTGAGAGACTGTTTCCAAGTAGACGGTGCCTGAGAACAAAGACCCAAGGTTCTACTTATTATTCTTGGCTTTATCAAGTTTTTCCTACAGGAAAGGTTAATGGTAACATCCAGAAGTATGAAAAAGTAGCTACCTCCTGTCCCAGTGCCACATCAGTTGCAGTGAAAACTGTACCAGAAGCCCTGCAGGAAGAAAAGATATAATCAGAGTTCAGGTTCTTAAGTTATTACTATATATAATGACGAAGATCAAAAAAGATTTAACTTCGGGGCTGGAGAGATGGCTCAGTGGTTAAGAGTGCTTACTGCTCCTGTGAGTACCTGAGTTCAGAACCCAGATGGCAGCTCACAACCACCTGTAAGTTCAGTTCCAGGGGGATCCAACACCTTCTTCTGGCCTCTGCAGGGTACTGCACCCATGTATGTGGTGCATATACATATATACATCAGCAAAAACCACTCACACACATAAAATAAATCTTAAATAAAAGATTTAAATCTTAGACTCAAGACTTTTAGAATAAGTAAAAGCAAGAATAAAAAGGAGAAAAAGAAGAAAATCCTTGTGACCAAAACTGAAGTTTGAAATAATTCAAACCAGGGACTGGAGAGCTGGCTCAGTGCTAAGAGTACTGACTGCTTTTCCAGAGGAGGAGCACCCATGGGGTGTAACAACTGTCTGTAACTCCAATTCCATGGAATCCCATACCCCCTCTCTGGCTCTGCAGGCGTTGCACCCATGGGTGCACTTACATGTGTAGGCAAAACCAAAACCCACAACAAAATGAAACAATGAAGTACCAATAAACTTGAAGATTGTCTCTAGCCTTTCTGGCAGGTCTTTCTCTGTCTGTGTTTGATGTGCATCATTCTTAAGAATTTCTCTGAACTTCTAACTCCAAAAGACACAGGTATGCTTCTCTAGAAAATATATTTGTTTTATTTTTTATACCTCAAACATTTCTTTTTCATGTATTTCTCTGCTATTTCAACTTTGGATTTGTGATGGTCAGCTCTATGGATAGGTATTATTCTTGATCATTCATTACTACTACTCACTATATCTATTATGCTAAAAAATATAAAGGTAAAGCTGGAGATGGAGCTCATGACAGAGCCCTTGCCTAACATGCACAGGCTCCAGGTTCAATGCCCAGCACTAGAAGAAAACAAAACAAGGTGACTTTCCATTTTTTTGTAATCAAAACTAGTACTATGGGGGTTAGAGAGATGGTTCAGTGGTTAAGAGCACTGGCTGCTTTTGCAGAGGACCTGGGTTCAATTCCTAGTATTGACATGGTTGCAACAAATCGCCCTGAACTCTAGTTCAGGGGACCCGACACCCTCTTCTGGTTTCCATGGGCACTGCACACATGTACATGGTACACTTACATGCAGGCAAAATACTCATACACATAAAAATCAGTAAATAAGGGGCTGGAGAGACGGCTCAGTGGTTAAGAGCACTGACTGCTCTTGCAGAGGACCTGGGTTTGATTCCTAGCACCATCCTTAACTCAGTTCCAGGGGAATCCGAAGCTCTCACACACATTATTAAAAAAAAAATATATATATATATGTCCTTTCTGAGACTGTCTCCCTGTAGCCCCAGCTGACCTGGAACTCGCTATGTAGACTAGGCTGGCCTCAAACTCACAGAGATCTGCCTGCCTCTGCCTCCCAAGTGCTGGGATTAAAGGTGTGTGCCACCACACCCAGTCCAATAAATAAAATACAGAACATGCTACAATTAAGATGAGAAAAATTAAAAAAAATAGTATTTAATGTCATGATTTATAAACATGTTTTATTACTGCAATAATATGGGGCTGGAGAGATGGCTCAGACCCAGGTTCAAATCCCAGGGCCCACATGACAGCTAACAACCACCCTTAACTCCAGTTCCAAGGGATTCAACACCTCTTCTGTTCTCTGCAGGCATTGTATGATGTGTATGCTTACATGCATGTAGGCAACATACACATACACATAAATAAAAATAATAAATAAAATATTAAAAAAATAAGACTCTAATAAATACTTTTTGGCCACCATTTTTTAGACAGGGACTTATTATGTAGTCCTGGAGGGTCTAGAACTCACAGAAAAGTACTTGCCTCCTGAGTGCAGGGATTAAAGGCATATACCACTATATCTGGCTGCAATAAGTATTTTGTCTCTAACAATAAATACATTGTCTTTAAAATGGATTATGTACAATTTTTCTATCCATCTGGTCCCTTACCACCAGGAAATGACATAACAAGCCACAAAAACCAGGTATAGTGGTGCATACCTGCAGTCCTAGCACCAGGGAGGCCAAAGATACAGGATCACTAGTTTCAGGTCAGCCTGGACTACACAGAGAGACTGTATTTAAGATGATGCTGATGCTGGGTGTTGTGGTACAAGCCTTTAATCTCAGCTCTTGGGAGGCAGGGACAGGCAGATCTCTCTGAGGCGGAGGCCAGTCTGGACTACCTAGGAAGTTCCAGGCCAGCTGTGGCTACAGGGAGACCCCGCTTCAAAAAGCCACATACCGCCCCCCTGCACAAAACACCCAATAAAGATGAGGATGATGAAGATGGAGGAAGAGATAGAGGGAAGGAGAGGGAGAGTAAGAGGGGGAGACTTATTGATGAGGAAGAAAAAAGGGAAGTTGGGAAGGAAGGAGAAATGATGTAAAGTCACTGTTAACCAGTGCTGTTTTTATTTTTTTCTGGAACAAGGGCTCACTATGTAGCTCAGGTTAGCCTCAGACTCGTGGTAATCCTTCTGCCTCAGCTTCCCAAGTGATAGGATTATAAGTATGTTACTATACCCAGTTTACTAGTATAGTTTCTTTTTTTCTCTGGTCTTTTTGAGACAGGGTCTCCCTGTAGCCCCAGCTGGCCTGGAACTCTTTATGTAGACTAAGCTGGTTTTGATCTCAGAAATCCAGTAGCCTCTAAATCCTGAGTGCCAGGATTAAAGGTGTGTACCACCACACTTAGCTACCAGTATAGTTTTACAGTAGTTATCTGGATACAACTGTGTTATGTATTTACCCAATTCCCCCAGGGTACCATTCTGAATAGTTAAGGGCTCAGTGTCAAAGGGAAGAGTGCTGTATACCCAGAGAGTACTGAGTATAACGGTAGTACAGTCACCAACACTTACCCTTGTCCAATTTTTTCGTATCTTGTATACTTTTTCTTAGGGTCACCTATGCTCACAATAGTTCCTATTTTAAACAAACGAAAGTTAGAAGTCAGTCAAGAATGTTAAATGCAAATAAATTTTGATAATTATCCCTTTTAATAAACTGCATTTACTGTAAAAGTGCTTTTCTATATGAGAAGTTTCAAAAATAATTTGCCTCAAACACTCAACACTCAAGAAAAATAAGTAAAATAAAGAAAAAAACACATTTTCCATTAGGTTAGACCACTTAATCACTTTCTCAAAAACAGTATTATTTTAGTCCAGTTCACCTGTTTCTGTCTCTTGGGGTTCTCAGCATGGAGAGAGTGCAGTATTAGTGAAAGTTTTTGTTTCTGCTCTTTTTTTTGGTCTTTTTGAGACAGGGTCTCCCTGTAGCCCCAGCTGGTCTGGAACTCACAATGTAGACCAGGCTGGCCTTGAATCACAGAGATCCACCTGCCTCTGCCTCCCAAGTGCTGGGACTATAGGCATGCGCCACCATGCCCAGCTTGCTCTTCTGTTTTTAAACAGCATCTCATGTATTTATGTTAGCCTTGAATTTACAATGTAGTGGAGAATGATCTTAAATTTCTGATCTTTCTGACTCTACCTCACAAATGCTGGGATTACAAGCATGCACCACTAAGCCCTGTTTATGTGCTGTTGGGTGCATGTTAGACAAGCACTCTACCAACTAAGCTCCATCTCCAGTACTTCTTTTAGAAATTTGTTAAAAAGGGTAACATACTGTATTCTTGGCTATGGCCCATAACTTACTATATAGCCCAGACTGGCCTTGCTTGAATTCACACCAATTTTCCCAAGTGTTGGGATTACAGGTATGAGTCAAAACACCCACCTAGGGCATGCAACTTTTAACACCATACTGCACTAGTGGTAAGCTGTGAAACTATTTACTATCAGAAATAATCAATGAATACAGAGGTAAATGAATAATCCTAACTAGTTTTTCAGGCTTTTCCAGCCTATCTTCTACCTTTTAATTCATTTAGTAAACCACTAAGCATTAAAATCAGGAAATTGGACATAAAATCATGAACTAAAATTAATATTACCATTAAGTTAAAACATGAGAGAAAAAAATCACATTGCATTTTTACTTTTTCAAGGTAAAAGAAGACAGAAACTTATTACACAAAGTCATGAAATAATCTACTTAAGTGCCTAATCCTCAAGTCAGCCACACAACCTCAAGCTAAGAAACATAAGAACAAAATCCCTACGAAGATGTGAAAGAAAAAGAGAGAAAAGAGAAGAGAAGGGAAGGGAGGGGTTGAGATAACTAGAGGACACAATTAAATGGTGACAACTACTATTTTGGCTTGTTGTTTTAAAGTAGTAGCTCTCCTCAGAAGGAACACGATGGCATACCTAGACATACCTAGGGGATTCCAGAATGAAAGCAGGTCTATACTTGACTACTGAGGAAAAAAAACAAGTAACTGTAGAGAACACGTAGGACCAAAATGATCCACCTTCTCCTTGGTACAGCACACATTATTTATAATGACTGATCAAGCCAATAATCACTGATGAATTAAGAGATAAGAGAAAAAATCCTTCTCGAGAAACTTGATGCTGACACACATAGCTAGAAAGTCAGTTTCTTTATTATTCATGTCTATGAGTATGCCTTGCATGTACGGAAGGGCACACATGTTGTACAATGCCCACATAAGCCAGAAAAGGGCGTTTCATGTCCTAAAACTAGAGTTACTGAAGGTTTTTAGTTGCCACACGGGTGCTGGGAATGGAAACTGGGTCATCTGCAAGACCTAGCTGCTCTTAACTACTGAACCATCTCTCCAGCCCGAAGGTCTTTTCTTTTTTTTTTTTAAACATGTGTGTGTGTGTGTGTGTTTGTGCAAGCACATGCCACAGTACAGATGTGGAGGTTACAGAACTTTCAGGAGTCAGCTCTTTCATTCTACCATGTGGGTTTCAGAGATTAAACCCAGGACATCAAGTTTGGTGGCAAGTACTTTTATCTCACTGGCCCTTTAGGACATTTTTATAGGTCTATACTGAGAGTCAACCAACCAACCAACCAACCAACCAATCAATCAATCAATCCACCCACCCACCCATCCAAACAAATATATAGAAATCCCTTTGTTTTGTTTTTTTGGGGGAAATTAAGTCTCCCTGTTGCCCCAGCTGGTTGAGAACTCACTATGTAGGCCAGGCTAGCCTTCATCTCACCAAGATCTGCTTGCCTCTGCCTTCTGAGTGCTGAAATATTGGGGAAATTAAAGGTGTGCACCACCATGCCCAGCTTTTTTTCGTGTATGTGTGTGTGCACGGGTGTGTGTGGGGGAGGAGAGAAACCTTTGATAGAAGTTTCAAAATATGAGGAGGGGCTAAGGATATATAAGCTGAGAACTCCATGAGGCTACCTCTCTCCCCATTTTGTGCAGCTGTCGGGAAGTCACAGAATCTATATTTGAAGGTGGACTTTCCAGCGCAGCAATAAATGGGGGGTGGGGGAGGCCACCTACTCTTCTGTAAATAAACCCCCACCCTATGCTCTGTTAGCAAGCCCAATAAACTTGTTAGGATTTTCAAAAACAAAAAAATTAGTAAGTGACATTGTTTATGGACGAAACTTAGAAGTTATTATAGACCAGAGAAAAATTTGATATTATAAGAAAATAAGACTGAGATTATTTTGCTGGACATTTCTATTATTATTTGAATATGTACTTTCAAATCAGACTTTAAAAAAAAAGTTTCAGAATATGTCCTTTATGGGGAAAAGTGGTGCTAGGGCTCAAACTCAGGGCTTTGCACGTGCTAAACAAGAGCTCTCTATGGAGCTACGCATGTCCCCAGCTCTGGGCCAAATGTTTTAAAGAATATAAAATACAGATAACATACTTAATTTCTCCATGATCTCTTCATCTGTCATCTTGGCTTTCTTCTTCTGCTTGTCTGAAGACTTGGCACCACCATCAACATTAGAATCACCAACTGGAGCAGGAATAGGGTCGATTACAGACCGAGTGTAAATCTATATAGATATGGTTCATTATTGAGAGATTTGAGGGAAAAAAAAAAGTTTTTCAGTTATACTTAGTACCACATAATTCAGTTCTTTGATTTTTTTAAGTGGAACTAAGTTATCTTTTACATTGTTCTGAAGAATGGGAGCATATAACTTCTGGGCATGGAAATGCATGCCTGTAATGCCAGCATTCAGGAGGCTGATGTAACACGTTAAGGGACAGCCTGGGCTACACAGTAAGACTTTATCACAAACAAAAGGTAAACAAGCAAATGACTCCCTCTTCCTACCTGCTGAGTGAACCACACAATGTGCCATGCAGACAGACACTGTCCCCACTTCACTGCATTACACAGCGGGAAGGACGGTTCTGCAGTCGTTCTCTCACTGCCTGGCTGCACTTCAAGTCCTTACTGTTAAAATTCTCTTACCTAGTGACAAATTTTACTCTCAACTGCTTCTTGAATGGACATAATGGCTTTGAGAGAAATGTGAAATAAGGGACTGCAGCGATGGCTCAGTGGTTAAGAGCACTAGCTGTTCTTGCAGAGGACCTGGCTTTGGTTCCCAACACCTACTATCTGTAACTCCAGTTGCAAGGGATCTGATGCCATCTTCTGGCTTTTAAAAATCTGAGGAAGGCCGGGTGTGGTGGCACACGCCTTTAATCCCAGCACTCAGGAGGCAGAGGCAGGCAGATCTCTGTGAGTTTGAGGCCAGCCCGGTCTCCATAGTGAATCCAGAACAGCTGGGGCTACAGGCAGACCCTGTCTTGAAAAGACCAAAAAAATAAAATAAAATAATTCATTCATTCATTCATTCATTCATTTATATTTTGTGTATATGAATGTTTTGCTTGTGTATATCTAAGTGCATCCATGTTGTGCAATGCCCACGGAGGTAAGAAGTGGGTGTTGGATCTCCTGGAACTGGAGAGTTACCCACTATATGGATGCTGGGAACCAAACCCAGGTCCTCTGCAAGAGCTGCCAGTGCTCTCGACTCTTGAGCCATCTCTCCAGCCCCCAGTACACACTCCTAACCAATGAACCATCTTTCCAGCCCCACGAAAGTAGTTTTCATTAATTTTAATTTATTTATTCTGTGAATGAGTACCATGACCCATGTATGGAGGCTAGAGCGAACTTGTGGGAGTTCAGTCCTTCTCCCATGCGGGTCCCAGGAATTGAAGATGTCACGCTTGATGGCAGTTACCTTTACCTGTTGAGTTATCTCATCAGCCCACACTTTCACTAGAAGTCAAATGCAGACAAGTGTTTTCAAAAGCACACGCACAGATATAATAGTTCAAGTCACTTATCAATCACTTACTGATTTTGTATGATCTGGTCGAGGGGCAATGACAGGAGGAGCAGCCTCTTCATCATCATCGTCTTCCTCTGTTACTACTGCTGAGGTTTCTGATCCCTTGGTATTCAGCTGCACTCATCAAAGGAGCAAAAAAGAAGACAAACCAGTATGATTAGAAGGTTAAAAATGGATTTCTCTTTTTTTTTTGGTCTTTTTGAGACAGGGTCTCCCTGTAGCTCTAGCTGTCCTGGAACTCACTATGTAGACCAAGCTGCCTTTAACTCACAGAGATCCCCCTGCCTCTGCCTCCTGAGTGCTGGTATTAAAGATGTGTGCTACTACGCCTGGCTTTAATCATTTTTTTTAAGTTTTTCTTTTTTTTATACTTTTTTTTTTGGCTTTTTGAGACAGGGTCTCCCTGTAGCCCCAGCTGGCCTGGAACTCACTTTGGGTGGCCTCGAACTCACAGAGATCCGCCTGCCTCCAGAGTGTTGAGATCACAGGCACGTCACCCTGCCCGACAAAAGTTTATTTTTTCAACAGATCATTTAAAAACAAACCTCAATGGAGCCAATATAACCAATTGCAAAGTAAATTATGCTGGAGATTGAACCCAAGGCCGTTTGTGCTTGCTAAATTATCTACCACTAACCTACATTTATAGTTCCATATATTTAAGAGTTATACCCTTTATGTAACACAAACACATTGTTCGACAAGTAACCAATCTACTTCTTAAGACCAAAGACAAAGATCTTCTGGATTCATTATATTCAGGTTTGTATATGGCAACATTAAAAAAGAAGCAGCTAAACTGCTCTGGAGGTAATGATAAAGTTACTTTAAAATTTATCAAGTAAATTCTATTTACTTAACATGGCTCCTTCAACTAATCAAATAACGACAACAAAATACTAAGTATGTGATGGCTAGTTTTATTTCTCTTTTTTTGACACAAGGTTTTGCGATTTAGTAGCCCAGGCCTCAAACTCCCCTATCTTGATTCCCCTATCTTGGCCTCTTGAGTGCTAAGATTAGAGGTATGTGCTACCACACTTGACCAATTTTATAGGTTAGAGAAGAAATAAAAAAAAGTTTTAAGTAATCTAAACTAAGACAAGAACTGTAAGAAGTAAATTATTAACTTACTGCTGGTGTTGCAGAAGGGAAGCCATCCTTTTCTGAATGTGAAATAGAAAAGAATGTTACCAATTCAAGAAAGAAAATGGGAACATGACAAAGAAAAAAATTAAAATGAAAGCAGACAGGGTTTTGCTATGTTGCCTTGGTTGGCCTGTACTTGCTATGTAGTCTCTGATAGCCTTGAATTCTGAAGCCTCCTACCTCAGACTCTTTGAGTCCTAGGATTATAATAAGCATGTGTCCCACTGCCCAGCAAGTGAAAAGAACATTTCACTTTAAGTTGAAATATTTATGAAAAAAATGACAATACCAGTATTCAAACAAGAATTTATAAGTGACCAAGGTAATGACTCAAATCTATAAAATTCCACAAACTTATTATAAAGAACTGGGGGCATTTACATCTGCCAGATTCATCAGAAAAAGTGGTAGCTAATGAAGCAAGAGAGAAGGAACTGGTAAGTCTCAACTGTTCAGTGTATTTCCATAGTATGTTCAGCAGAAATATGGCAATACCAGTATTCACAGAAGAATCTGAGTCAATTTTACTCTATGTAAATTAATTTACTCTATGTAATTTAATAAACTACTTCTGCCACCCCCCCAATCCTGGAATTCACTATGTAGACCAGGCTGGCCTTGATCTCAGAGATCCGCCTGCAGTTGCCTCTCAAGTGCTGGGATTAAAGGCGTGCGCCACCATGCCCAGCAAAGTATACTATATTTAAAATTACAAATATGAATTCAAGGACAGAATAAATGGTATCCTGAGGATGAGCAAAATCTATACTAAGGGAAACAGGACAAATGATCCAGTTCCTTAACAAACTGCAAGGAAAAGAGCATGAAAAACTAAAATTAAGAAGGGGAACCTTCATTTCAAGAAATTTCAGACTATCAGGTGTGGACTTGATTCTGATGCTGATTTAAACAAAGCAGGTTCAAAATACCATTATATTCCCATTCTATCCCAATGATATTCAACTCTGATGTAGTTAAAATCAGTTCTAATGATAATTTTACGTACTTATATATTAGAAGTTTCAATTTGACTAGAAAAAATTTTTACTTTAAAGTCAGTCCATTTAAAATATTTTATTATTTTTATTTTATGTGTATGAGTGTATTGCCTGCATGTATTTAAGCGCACCAGTGCCATGCAGTTCCCACAGAGATCAGAAGAAGGCATTGGATCCCTTGGAACTGGAGTTACAGACAGTTGTTAGTGGCCATGTGAGTGCTTGGAACCAAACCCAGGTTCTCTGCAAGTAACAGGAGCAGCCAGTAACAACTGGCTCTCTTCAGTTCACTTATTTATATAGTAAAGTCACTTCCATTTTATCCCACTAACAATAACCATGTCCCGTGTGAACATGTCTATAAATCTAGACCCTTGCCACCTGTCCTGGTTTATTTCTCCATTGTTGTAACAAAACACTCTGACCACTACCAACTTGAGGAGGAAAGGGTTTATTTTATCTTACATCTCCCAGGTCACAGTTCATCAAGGAGCACGAGGTAGGAACTCAGGGCGGGAACCTGGAGGCAGGAGCTGGAGCACAGGCCATGGAGGAATGCTGCTTACTGGCTTGCTCCCCTGGCCCCTGCTCAGCCTGCTTTCTTATGCAACACAGGCCCACCTGCCCAGGGGTGGCACCACCCACAGTGGGCTGGGCCCTCCCACATCACTCAATAATCAAGAAGATGCACCACAGACATGGCCACAGGCCAGTCCAATAGAGGCAAGTCACTAATTGCGGCTCCTTCAACCCAGGTGTATCAAGTTGATATTAAAGGTATCCAGCACACCACCTATTGCTGGGAATCATTTAAAAGCAGCAAAGAGGGCTAGACTAAATAAACAGCCAAAACATCCACTAACTCCATTTCTGGTAAATGATGAGGTTAATATAATCTCTGTACTCTCAGTTATACTCATTCAACCTGACCACCTCCAAAAGGCAGGTTTATGTAGGAGAAAAGCAGGTTCAGAACCACACTTTGACCCTTTATTTTCCTCGAAGTTGTCTTTTTATCTGGCAGTGCTTCAAAGCCTCCCGTATGACTCAGCCTTTATCACTGTCTGATGTCTTACCAGGAGGAGTAAAGCTCAGATACTTCTGTTTCACCGTGTTGGAGTCATAGAACTTTAGGACATCCAGCACAGCCTGAGGGTTCTTCTTTTGTTCTAGTTTGGTGATATTGGAGGTCTGTAACAATCGAGCCCACTGTTCTGGCATGCCCTAACAGAAGGAAATCCAGATTATTAGTTACGGTTTGAATTGCTGTAAAAGTCATTTTCATAAGCAACAAAATGTACAAGCAAACAACCAATGTACATAAATGTTAGGTTGGCTAAAAAAAACCCAAACATACATTTTTTTTTTCTTTTGGAGACAGTTTTAATTATGTAGCTCAGTCTGGCTTGGAACTCAGAATTCTATCTCAGTTGCCTGAGTGTTGGGATTATAAAAATCTGGTTTTGTGTGTATAGTACATGGATGTTTGAGTTCACATTGTGTATGTGGTCAAAGTACAGCCTCCAGTGTTAGTCCTTATGTACCTTTTGTTTGAGACCTGCTGGCCTGAACTTTATCAAATAGGTTAGGCTAGCTGACTAGCAAGCTTCTAGACCTATCTGTCTTCACCTCCCATTTTGAGATGTGGATATCTCGAATTGTATGATCATGCCACTGTACCTGGCTTTTTATATGAGTTTTTGAAACCTGAATACAGACCCATTTTGCCAACTAAGTCACCTCTCCTAGCCTAAATGTCTATTTTTCTCTACTCCCTCCCACTCCTCCTCTGAGACAGGGTCTCCCTAAGTAGCCCTGGCTGGTATCTAACTCACAGAGATCACCCTGCCTCTTCTGCCTCCTGAGTCCTGGGATTAATGGCCTGCACCTCCATGCCCAGCCCTAAAGGTCTATTTGTCTCTATTTTTGCATATCTATAATTAGTATGTTCAGCTCTCTAAAAAGATTCAATCAATTATATATACATATATTTGGGGGGGCATCTTTTTGAGATAGGGTGTCCCTGCAGCCCCAACTGGCCTGGAACTCACTATGGAGACCAGGCTGGCCTTGAGCTCAAGAGATCTGCCTGCCTCTGCCTCCTGAGTGCTGGGATTAAAGGCATGTGCCACCACGCCTGGTCCCTAACCACTAATATTTTTATGATAAGCAAAAAGCAGTAAGAACTGACAATGCTAAGTGTGGTGATTATTATTCTGGAGCTTGAAAACAGGAGGATTCAGAGTTCCAGGCTTTTCTGGGACACATAAGATTTTGATTCTCTTGTCTCTGCCTCTCATTTCACTGTAGAACACTGGGATTACAGATAGGTGTGTGCTACTGAACCTGGCTTTATGTGTATTCTGGGGATTCAAATTCAGGTCCTCACACAGCAAGCACTTCTACTCAGCTATTTCTAGCCCTTGAGCATTGTTTTAACATTATGAACAAACCCCACCCAGGTAAACTTACAGTAAACTCTCCAGTAACAGCATCAAAGCCAACATGGATGGTGTGCTCAAAATCAGACGGAGGAGAAATCTCTGGTCGTTCTTTTTCTTTCTTTCTACTTCCTAGAGGGCACAGGGGGAAGGGGGGAGGAGAACAGAGAATCTCTTTAAACAAAGCTAATAATGGGATTTATAATTGTGTTTGTATTTTTCCTGTAACAGATTAGAAATGAAGTTATTTTCACAGAGACTTCTTTTAGAAACATTGGCTGATAGGAAGTTGGTCAACAGAGTGCTCCATCTGCTGTGAAGCAGGGGTAGATACTTGCAAAAGTAGTTTACAGAACTAAAGAGAAAGGCAAGCTGAATTGTTTTTCTCCCTCCTCTCACAACTTGGTTTTCTGAGAACAGGGTCTCATTCCCTAGCCTAGGCTGACCTCAAATTCATGCCAACCTATCAAGTCTAAGGGTTGAAAGCATGAGCCACCATACTTGGCTTAATTCTTTTTTTTGATTAATTTATTTTTATTTTTATGTGTATTAATGTTATGCCTGCATGTGTGTAGGTGCACTCATGTCGTGCAGTGCACATAGGACAGAAAAGGACGTTGGATCCCCTGGATCTGGAGTTACAGACGGTTGGTAGCTGCCATGTGGGTGCTGGGATTTGAACCTAGGTCTTTTTCAAGAACAGCCAGTGCTCTTAATCACTGAGCTATCTCTTCAGCTCCAGCTTAATTCTGCAGTTTCTAACTATAATAGCTTTGTAATTTTTATTTAATTTTTTAATTTTATATGTATGAGTGCACTGCCTGCATGTGTGTAAGTGCACCTGTGCTGTGCAATGCCCTCAGAGGTCAGAAAAAGTGTTGGATTTCCTGGAACTGGAGTTAGAGATGGTTGTTAGCCACCACGTGGGTGCTGGGAATCAAACCCAGGTCCTCTAGAAGAGCACCCAGTGTCCTTAACGTCTGAGCCATCTCTCCAGTCCCATAACTAGAACATCTTAAAACTACCCAGGTCTTCTACGGTTCCACTGTAATTTCTTTTTTGACATTCTTGGCCACATCAATACTATTCTTTGCAAATTAAAGTACATCAGTGCAGTCTCCTTGCCTAGCCCTCCTCCTCTAATCTTCAGTTCATACATATATGCATCTATTTCTGGATGCTGTGTTCTGTTAAAATCATCTATCATTATGCCAATGACAGTCTACCTTGATTACTGTCATTTTTATAAACAAGCATTGAAAAGTACACAGTGTCTCCCTTTTTTAAAATCTGCTAGATTTCAGGTTCTCTACATTTCCGTAAGAAAGAAAGAAAGAATGATCTTGTACATTTCTACAAAAATTACAGGATTATGAGTGAAACTGCACTTAATCTATAGATCAATTTAGGGAGTATATTTTTTATTTTATGTTTTGTTTTTGTGCATGAGTGTACTGCCTGCATGTGTCATGCAGTGCCTGTGGAGGTCAGAAGAGGGTGTCAAATTCCCCTGAAACTGGAGTTAAGGACAGTTGTTAGCCACCATGTAGGTGCTGGGAATCAAACCTAGGTTCTCTGTAAGACCAGCCAGTGCTTTTAACGGCTGAGCCATCTCTCCAGCCCCTAGAGAGCTTATTTTTTTAACACTGAATTGCCATCAACTAGGTAATTTCTCTCAGCAATGCTTGCTAGTATAAAGGAACAGAGTACTGACCCTGTCATTACTTTTGCCCTATTTCTACACAGGAATACGCTGTAATTTTTGATGCTACTACAAAGAGCATCAAAATAGCAAGAAGAGTGTGTGTGTGTGTGTATGTGTGTGCCACCTTGCACATGAGGAGATCAAAGGACAATGTATGGGTGCCTGTTCTCTTCTTCAACCAAGGGTCCCAGGGATAGAACTCAAGTTATCGGACTTGGTGGCAAGTGCTTTTACCCACTGGGCCATCTCAATAGCCCCAAAGGCAGTTTTAAAACTTCAATTTTCGGGTTGGGGATATAGCTCAGTGGGGATATAGCTAGCATGCTTGAAACCTTGGGTTCAACCCCACCACAGAATATATGCAAGAAATTTTTTTTGTTTGTTTGTTTTTTTGAGACAGGGTCTCCCTGTAGCCCTAGCTGGCCTGGGTTCACTATGGAGACCAGGCTGGCCTCAAACTCACAGAGATCCACCTGCCTCCCGAGTGCTGGGATTAAAGGCATGCGCCACCACGCCCAGCAAAAATTGATTCTTTAATACTGATCTTATATCCTAAAACCTTATTAAACTTACATCTAAAATTTTTGTAGGTATCAGAATTTTCTATAAAAATTCAAACATGTGGCTAGATATGCTTACACTTCCTAATTTGGATCATTGATTTCTTTTTCCTTGTCTTACTGTACTGGCTAGAACATTGTTCTGTAAAGATGGGGGGTGCACTCAAGAGATGGCTTGATGACTAAGAGCATGTACTGCTCTCGTAGAGGACCTGAGTTCTATTCCCCAGCACCCATGACAGGTGGCTTACAATCCCCATAACTCTAGCTCCAGGAGACCTGATGCCCTCTTCTGAATTCTGCAGATACCTGCACTCATGTGCACATAGCCATATAACTAAAAATAGTAAGATCTTTTTTAAAGAGATGGTAAGCAGAGTTTTTGCATTGTTCTTTAAATTTTATTTGTTTATTTTTGAGACAGGCTCGCTCTGTAGCCCCAGCTGGCTTTGAATCCAGAGATCTGCCTGCCTCTGCTTCCTGAGTGCTGGGTGTACCACCACCATGCCTGTCAAGTTTTTATATTTTTACTGATCAAACAGGTTAGGGTTATTTATGAACCATTTAGTCTAAGGTTTATTTATTTTGATTTTAAGTGTATGAGTGTTTTGCCTTCATATACGTATGTGTATCACATGTATGCCTGGTGCTCCTGAAGGTCAGAAGAGAGTTTACAGACAGCTGTGAATTGTCATCTGGGTGCTGAGAATTGAACCCAGGTCCTCTGCAAGATCAGCAAGTACTCTTAACCACCGAGCCATCACTCCAGCCCTCAACCATTTAGTTGAATGCCAAAGGTCAACGTTTCTAACATGCCCTTTTATCAAGTTCAGTACATTCCTTTCAATTCCAACTTTGCTTAACACTTCTGTCAAATGAATATTGGATTCTGTCAAATGTCTTTTCTACATTTATTGAGATGAACACACACGCTGTCCTAGTTTGTTCTTCATTGCTGTGACAAAATACTCTGACCAATACCAACTTGGAGAGGAAAGGGTTTATCCAGCTTACATCTTCCCAGGTCGCAGTTCATCAGGGAGCCCAAGGTAGGAACTCAGGGCAGGAACCTGGAAGCAGGAGCCGGGTGGAGCACAGGTCATGGAGGAATGCTGCTTACTGGCTTGTTCTCCTGGCCCCTGCTCAGCCTGCTTTCTTATACAACACAGGCCCACCTGCCCAGGGGTGGCACCACCCACAGTGGGCTGGGCCCTCCCACATCACTCAACAATCAAGAAAATACCCCTCGGACACGGCCACAGGCCAGTCCAATAGAAGAAATTCCCCAACTGAGGATTCCTCAACACAGGTGTGTCAGGTTGACACTAAAGCTATCCAGCGCGCGCACACACAAATTACATTGATTTTCAAATGTTTAGCCTTGAACCTGAACGAAACCTATTTTGTCCTATCTATTATCCCTTTTACGTGTTCTTAGGTATCTACTGCTAAAACTTTGCCAAGACTTTACATACATGTTCAAGAGATGTACAGCTTTCTTTTTTAGTGTGTAAAGTCTTTGGTGTGGGTATCCAGGTTAATTCTAGTCTCAGCAAACAAGTTGGGAAGCATTACCTCCTATTCAGTTTTCTGGAAATTGCATAAAACTGGTACTATTTCTTTCCAAAACATTTCACTGACTAACTTACCAGACAGGTCTTGAATTTTCTTTGTGGGAGGGTTTTAGATACAAACTAAATTTTTCTGAGACATATATAGTTTTTAGGTTCTCTAAAACTAATCAGGTTGCTTTTATTTATTATTTATTTTTTGGTCTTTTTTGAGACAGCGTCTCCTTGTAGCCCCAGCTGTCCTGGAACTCACTATGTAGACCAGGCTGGCCTTGAACCCAAAAGATCCGCCTGCCTCTACCTCCCAAGTGCTGGGATTAAAGGCGTGTGCTACCATGCCCAGCTACTTAGGTTATTTTTTAAGATAAGCTTTCCAAATTTTATTTCTTAAGAAAAAATTTCTATTTTACTCAACTTGTTGAATTTATTGGCATAGATTTGTATAACATTAACTTCTTGTTGTATACTGAACTTGGGGCCTCAAGGATGTTAAGCACATGCTCTACCCTGATCTTCACCACTAACCCCAGTATTTCTTTTATTTTAACCTAATTTGTGACTTTATGTAAAAAGTTTACGTAAAAACTTGATATAAAAAAATAGATTTCCAGGGCTGGAGAGATGGCTCAGCACTTAAGAACACTGGTTGCTCTTGCAGAAGACCCAGGTTCAAATCCCAGCACCTACATGGCAGCTAACAGCTGTCCGTAACTCCAGTTCCAGGGTATCCAATAGCTTCTTCTGTCCTCTGTGGGCACTGGATGACATGGGTACACTTACCTACACACAGGGAATACACACATACACATAATAAAAATAATAAAATATTTTTTAAAAAGTAGATTTCCTGTAGGTTGTATGTAGTTTTAGCTGCTTTACTGATCATTTTTGGTATCTTTTGCTATGTTTACTTATTGTACAATACAATGAGTTTGTGTATTTATAATTTTGCAAACACTACCATAATATAATTAATACAATTTTGTCACTCACTAAAGAAACCTTGTATTCATTAGCAGCCACTCCTTATTTCCCCCTTGACCTACTCTAACCCATTACCAAATACTAATCTTTTTTGAAATTTTACTTTTTAGAGAGCGAGAGAGCATGCGAGCATGTGACTACTTGTCTGTATATGCACCACCTATGAGCAGTGCCCTCTAAGGCCAGGTGGCATCAGATTCCGCTGGAACTGGAGTTATAGGAGGTTGTGAGCTGCCCAATGTGGGTGCTGGGAACTGAGCCTGGGTCTTCTGTAACAGCAGCCAGTGCTCTTAATCGCTGAGCTACCTCTTCAGCCTCCTATTTTTTTTTTTTGTTGTTGTTGTTTTTTTTTGCGACAGGGTCTCCTTGTAGCCCCAGCTGTCCTGGAACTCACTATGTAGACCAGGCTGGCCTTGAACTCACAAAGATCTGCCTGCCTCTGCCTCCTGAGTGCTGGGATTAAAGGCATGTGCCACCACGCCCTGCAATTTCTCAGTTGTTTTAAAAAGATTTGTGTGTGTGTGTGTGTGTGTACACATAAACCAGAAGAGGGTGTTGGATCCTGAAGGCTGCAGGATCTTGGGTGCTGGGATCTGCGTTTCAGACCTCATTATTACACAGCAAGCACTTTTTTTTTTCCCTCAGTCTGTTTGAGACAGGGTCTCCCTGTAGCCTCAGCTGGCCTTGAACTCACAGGGATCCCCCTGTCTCAGCCTCAACAGAGTGCTGGGATTAATGGTGTGCACCACCATGCCCAGCATCAGCCTCCTAATTTTTAATTTATTTTTAAAAATATTTATTGGGGCTAGAGAGATGGCTCAGCAGTTAACAACACTGACTGTTCTTGCAGAAGACCTAGGTTTGAATCCCAGCACTCACGTGGCAGCTAACAACTATCCTTAACTCCAGTCCCAGGGGATCCGACGGCCTCTTCTGACCTCCACGGGCATTGCACGACACGGGTGCACTTACCTACATGCAGGCAATACACTCATACACACAAAATAAATATAAACATTTATAAAATAAACAAATATTAAATAATAAAATAATAAATTAATGTAAATAAATATTTACTATTTTTATTTTATGTGTATGTGTGTTGCAAGAACAGTCAGTGTTGTTAACCGCTGAGCCACCTCTCCAGCCCCCTAATTTTTTATTTTGTCTTCACAGATTTGCCTATTCTGGCCAGTAAGGAAGACCATACTGTATTTTTTAAAGAAAAAATTCTATTTTACTCAACTTGTTGAATTCATTAGCATACACGTGTACATAACCATTACCTTCTCTCTTTTAGATGGAGACTGAACTTGGGGCCTCAAGTACATTAAGCACATGCTCTACCCTGACCTTCACCACGAGTCTCTTATGAAGAGCTTTGTTTCAGATTCATTTATGTTATATGTTATAGCATGCACTTTTTTTTTTTTTTTTGTCTTTTTGAGACAG
This sequence comes from Nannospalax galili, assembly GCF_000622305.1. Classification (NCBI taxonomy): domain Eukaryota; kingdom Metazoa; phylum Chordata; class Mammalia; order Rodentia; family Spalacidae; genus Nannospalax; species Nannospalax galili. The sequence goes on from NW_008342423.1 coordinate 507,815, forward strand.
GGTTTCCCTGTAGCCCCAGCTGGCCTAGAACTCACTATGAAGACCTGTCTGGCCTTGAACTTACAGAGTTCTGCCTGCCTCTGCCTCCCAAGTGCTGGGACTAAAATAAAGGCATGTGCCAAGACACCTGGCCTGCATGTGTTCTTTAAAAATACAATTTTAAAGAGATTTATATAAGAAAAAATATGTACTATTTCCAGTGCTTCTCATTCCTTTGTGTAGATTCACATTTCCAACTGACATCAAGCTTACATCATGAAATTTCATGTGAAAACTTCACATTCCTTCTGCCTAAAGGACTCAGTTTAACTGTAAGGTTGCTAGTTATAGAATTTTTCAGCTTTCATATACCTAAGAGTTTTTGCTTCCTTTTTTTCACTGATCTACCCTACCCCCACCTCAGTACTAAGACTGAACCCAGAGATTCAGGGATGCTAGGCCTGCCCTCTAGCATTGAGCTAAACCTCAAGACCTCAGGCCTAAAAAAATTTTTAAATGCTTCCCCCCTTTAAAAAAAAAAAAAAAAAAAACCTTCGAAGCAGTCTTGCCTCTTAAAACTATTTAATTTTTATGTTATGTGTATGAGTGCTTTGCTTGCATGCATATAAGTACACCCAGGTTGTAGAATGCCTGCAGAGGCCTGAGAGGGTGCTAGATCCCCTGGAAATAGAGTTACAGATGGTTGTTAGCTGCCATGTGGGTGGTGGGAACTGAACCAGGGTCCTCTGCAAGAGCAGTCAAAACAGCTGAACCAGCTCTCCAGCCCCCAGAATGATGTTGGCCTCATGATTCTCCTGCCTCGGCTTCTGGAGTGCTGGGATTATAGGTATAGACCTGGCTTCTTTTCTTCCTCCTTCAAAGACGTCAACAGCAGGCACTGTTCTTGCCTGAATTGGTTCCACAGTTGTTCACTGTTGCTTGAGTCTCTGTTTTCTTAGAATTTCACTTTGGATAGTCCCTATTGCCAAGTCTTGAAATTCACTAATCTTTTCCTTGCAACAACTAACTTGTTGATTCATTGCTCTGGTTCTCAACACAGGATTTTCCCTCCCTGTGCTGCTAGAAACTCTCCAGGCAGAAACCCGGATTTATAGCAGGACCTCATTTCACTTGCCTCTTACTTCTTAGGGATCAACTTTTCTTCACTGCTTGATGTTCAATGTTGTGAAAAACGGTGTTTGGAATGTTTTTCCAATGCTTTGGTTCATGTGGGAGGGAAACTGTGTCTGCTGTTCCACCTTGACTGGAAGCACACCAGGTTGTTTTGTTTTTTTGTTTTTTGAGACAGGGTCTCCTTATGGCCCCAACTAGCCTCAATCTCACAGGGATCCTTTTGCCTGTGTCTTCTGGGATTAAAGGCGTATACCATCATATCTGGTTTGCATAGCAGGTTTTATTGTATCATCTGTGTTAAAACCACCAGGGTGCTGTGGTCTCCAGTTACTGTGCCAAGTTTTCAGCGAGCTACTTCCACTTCTATTTAAGCCTAATTCTTCAGATCTGGGTCTTTTCTCATATTATTTGTTTCTTTTCCTCGCTCTTATTAGTTCATTATTCACAATTTGTAATGTTTCTTTTACATTTCCTATCAACTTTTTTTCCTTTTTTGGTCTTTTTGAGACAGGGTCTCTCTGTAGCCCCAGCTGTCCTGGAACTTACTATGTAGACCAGGCTGGCCTTGAACTCACAGAGATCCACCTGCCTCTGCCTCCTGAGTGCTGGGATTAAAGGCATGCGCCACAACGGCTGGCCTATCAACTTTTTAAAAACTCTCTGGGAGAAATTTCTTGACTATCTTCTCATCCTCCTAATCTTGTTTGTTCTTTACTTTTAAATCCTGACTTCCCAAGTGTGCTGGATAACTTCAGTTTTCAACTTGACACACATGGAAGGAAACCAAATGAGGAACTGTCCCCATTGGACTGGACTGTGGCCACGTCTATGGGGCATTTTCTTGATTGTTGAGTAGTGTGGGAGGGCTCAGCCCACTGCCATGCCTAAGCAGGTGGTCCTATGTTGTTTAAGAAAGCAGGTTGAGGGGTTAGAGAGATGGTTCAGTGGTTAAGAGCACTGACTGCTCTTCCAGAGGTTCCAGGTTTGGTTCCCAGCACCCACCCACATGGTAGCTAACAACCATCTGTAACTCCAGTTCCAAGGGATCTGACGCCCTCTTCTGACCTCCATGGGTACTGCATGACATAAGTACACTTACCTACATGCAGGTAATACAATCATACACATACAAAAATTTTTTAAAAAATAAGCAGGCTGAGCACAGGCCAGGGGGAGCAAGCCAGTAAGCAGTGTACCTCCATGTTCTGTATTTCTGTTCCTGCCCTGAGCTCTTGTCCCGGTTTTCCTCCATGATGAACTGTAAGCTGAAGGTGAAATAAACCCTTTCCTCCACAAGTTGGTTTTTGTCAGTGTTTTTAACTCAGCAATGGAGAAGCAAACAAGAACACCAAGAATTATTTCTCATTGTCTTTGATGAGTTTTTTTCCTCTGAGAATTCTTTCCTTGTTTCATGGATTTACTGTCTTTGAAAAATTATACAGTGTATATTGTGTAGGCTGGGTTTCTAGTTTGGTGGTTTTCTTCCAAGGTGACTGCTTCTTCAAAATTCCTTTTAAAATCATCTGCTTTTTTGAGACAGGGTCTTGCTATGTAGCCAGGGCTAGCCTTGAATTCACTTGGTAGCCCAGCCTGGACTCAAACTTATGTGGGTTCTTATGTCTGTTTTCTTCAAATGCCTGTGGTCCTTTGTTGTCTACTACAGAAAAGCATCACACAAACAACTGGGAAATAAACTAGATAAACAATGAGGATGGGGTGCAGAGATCTAAAATAGTTTTCCCCAGAGTGTTCTGTGTATGCAGAGAAAAATCTTCTGGTATCTAGTTTGAGGGTGGAGTCAGGTACATATTCTCAAGAAAGGCAGAGAAAAGTATCACAACTTTTACCAAATCTTATTTTTTTATTTTGATGCTTTGACTTTTCTTAAATTCCTGATGGGAATATATGAATGGCTATATGGAATGAAAAAGTGAGTTCTGAGGAGTATTTGATATTTCCTATGTATATTTTCAAGTAATTCTACCTTTTAGCCTGGCTGTCACATCCTCCCCTCCCTATATACAGACCATTGTGTGCCTCTAAGACTTTTGCAAAGGAAAATGGTTCACTTCTCTCACACACTGCAATCTCATCCACTACTGTCTCTTCTATTCTTTACCCCATAGTCAGTCTCTCTCTCTCTCTCTCTCTCTCCCTCTCTCTCTCTCTCTCTCTCTCTCTCTCTCTCTCTCTCTTTGGTCTTTTTGAGACAGGGTCTCCCTGTAGCCCCAGCTGTCCTGGAACTCGCTATGTAGACCAGGCTGGCCTTGAACTCACAGAGATCCACCTGCCTCTGCCTCCTGAGTGCTGGGATTAAAGGCATGCGCCACCACGCCTGGCTTATAGTGTCCTTTTTTAAAAAGAAATTGTAACTATTATTCTAGTTGGGTCTTGGGAAGGAGAACAAATGAATGTGGTCAATATGCCATGTTTGGTAAGTCTGCACACACTAAGGTAGAAATGTTACTGCACACTCTTTTTGTTTATGAAGGCAGAACTAGGCCAGTATCAGCAGGAAACAATCATTTTTTTGACCAGTGATGACACATTTGTGCTAAATATCCAGAGATGTGGCAAGACGGTAGGTCACACTGACTGTGGAAAGGAACATTGGAAAGGCAACTGTCATGCCTGCATTCAATTTTGCTGTCTTTACTGTAACACCTAATTACATCTATCACAACCAACCTCCCATTTCCACTGACTGATTTGAGGAATCTGAGGTCATGTCCTCTAGTTCTCTTAATGTCCCTTGGGTTTTAACTCTATTGTACTGTAAATAGGAGGAAATATTTGTAAATTATAGATTAATAGTTTAATTTTTATATGGTTTTGGTACAGATAACAGAGAAACAACAAGCTTTGTGTATTATGAAAATATTTTCTTTTTAACTTTTTAAAAAATTACTTTTTAAGCTTCCTCCTTAAATATAATTCATTTTTTAAAATTTGTTGATTTTGTGTGTGTGTGTGTGTGTGTGTGTGTGTGTGTATCACACAGAACACCCCAAACCATCTCATTCAACTATATACCCACTTCCCAGATGGCACCCTCCCACAGCCTCCCTCCCCGCCACTAGAGCCCTTATACTCTGATATCCCTGCTACTGTCTGCTGTGTTGTCGCACCCCCAAGCCGTTCCCCACTACTTGTCCATCTGGTGAATCTAGTCACCTATCTAGAGGTCTTTGTTTTAGGAAAGTTAGCTGTTCCTCATCTAGTAGCAATCAGTTGTCAATATTCCTTTAGAAAAGATTAGGGTCTGCTGTTCATTTTCCTAGTTCTATGCTGGGTTACTATTTGGGAGTCCCTTTGTTGACCCTGGCCAACACAACTCAAATGAAGGTATCTCCTATTTGGCATGGTTGCTTGTTATATAGCCTTTAGCCATATATATGGACTGCTAAAAAATTATATCGGCCCCTTTAATCTTTGGTTATACTTTCCTTTTGGGTGTTTAAGGCCATACAGCTGGCCCAGATAAACCAATTTATTTTTACTCTTAAGGTCGTTTGAGGATCTGTTCCTCAGAGGTCACATGGGCTTGGGAGGAACCCCTGGCTCCTTTCTTTTACCAGTTCCACCTATGTGAAGGTAAGTCAAAGGTCCTGTTCGACCATGGCTGGCTACACTTGGAAGCATGGAAGGAAATGATTCTTCTGTGTTGACCCTCCTCTTCGTAGACTGGACACTGGTTCAAGTCAATCTGGTGGGGTCTCTTCAGCCTCCTTGATCAAGAGAACAGATGACCACC
>NW_008342423.1:512977-543002 GCF_000622305.1 Nannospalax galili
ATGTAGACAAATCTTCTGCAAAGACCAATTGTTCTCAGATAAACTTTACCTAGACATATATTTCTTGATCTGCTATGTATAATTTGTCGGTAGGTTGTTGGAATAGTATGGTTCCCTCTGGTTTTTAAAACCTGCTAGGCATTATTTATCTCTCAGCATTGTCAACCCCTCCATCATGGTTTCCCCAATTAAGGTGCCCCTCAAAAATTTTATTTATTTTTATTTTATGTGTATGTGTGTATTGCCTGCATGTAGGTAAGTGCACCCGTGTCATGCAATGCCATGGAGAAGAGGCTGTCGGATCCCCTGGGATTGGAGTTACAGACAGTTGTTAGCTGCCATGATGGTGCTGGGATTCAAACATGGGTCTTCTGCAAGAACAACCAGTGTTCTTAACCACTGAGCCATCTCTCCAGCCCATTTCTTTTTAAAAAGTCTGTTTGGAAAACTTTTCTCCTGTTCTCCTAGGAACTTCCTTCACCCTTTCTCAATACATATGATTGGGAAAAATGCCATTTTCTTATATGACCTTGATCAGAGATGATTAGTCTAACTAAGGTGGGCATTAAATTCAAGCTATATCAGCTGACACTCCAGCCAACTGCTTCAGTGGGTGACTATTTGAACTATGCTGGACTTAGCATCCTGAAAAAAAAAAATAAAAAACAACAAAAACTAGCACCAGTGATTAGATTATAAGAAATCTAATCACATACTGTTTGAAGGCTCTATTTTCTAACACAAAGAAAAAGTTCAGTATGAAATAAGAATAGGAAGCAGGAGCACAGAAAGGGAAAGAAAAAAAAAATACAAGCAAAAGAATCCCTGGTACCATGGTCTTCACTTTTGGAATGTTAAAAAGAGTATAGAGAAATATAGTAAAGGAAATTACATAAATGTTAGTGGGGCAGAATGAAAAGTTATAGGAAAACACAAAGTGATTAAATAGCATTCAAAATGTACTTAGATATATTAGTCTATTCAAATGAAAACGATGCGGGCTGGAGAGATGGCTCAGGGCTTAAGAGTACTGGCTACTCTTGCAGAGAACCTGGGTTCAGTTCCCAGCGCCCACATGCTGGCTAACAACCATTTGTAACTCGAGTTCCAGGAGATCTTCTGGCCTCTTACATGGGTGCACTTACATGCAGGCAAAACACTCATACACATAAAAATAATTTAAAAAATTTTTAAGCTGGGCATGGTGGCTCATGCCTTTAATCCCAGCACTTGGGAGGCAGAGGCAGGCAGATCTCTGTGAGTTCAAGGCCAGCCTGGTCTACATAGTGAGTTGTGAGTTCCAGGACAGCTGGGGCTACAGGGAGATCCTGTCTCGAAAAGACCAGGAAAAAAAAAAAAAAAAAGATTAGAAGTGCACTTGTTTGCATTTGCATGCAAGTAACACACTCATACATAGAAAATAAAAACAAATAAAATATTAAAAAATGGCATAGTATCTTTTTTTGAGACAGGGTCTCCCTGTAGCCCCAGCTGTCCTGGAACTATGTAGACCAGGCTGGCCTCAAACTCACAGCTATCCACCTTCCTCTGCCTCCCAAATGCTGGGATTAAAGGCATGCGCCACCACATCTGGCCTGGCATAGTATCTTTTAAAATATTTTATTATTTTTATTTGATGTGTATGAGTGTTGCGCTGGATAGCTTTAGTGTCAACATGACACACCTGGGTTGAGAGAGCCTCAACTGGGGAATTGCTTCTATTGGACTGGCCTGTGGCCATGTCTGAGGGGCATCTTCTTGATGAGTGATGTGGGAGGACCCAGCCCACTGTGGGTGGTGCCACCCCTGGGCAGGTGGGCCTGTGTTGCATAAGAAAGCAGGCTGAGCAGGGGCCAGGGGAGCAAGCCAGTAAGCAGCATTCCTCCATGGCCTGTGCCCCAGTTCCTGCCTCCAGGTTCCCGCCCTGAGTTCCTACCTTGGGCTCCAGGATGAACTGTGATCCGGGATATGTAAGCAAAATAAACCCTTTCCTCCCTAAGTTGGTAGTGGTCAGAGTATTTTGTCACAGCAATGAAGAAACAAACCAGAATGAGTGTATTGCCTGCATGTGTGTAAGTGCAACAGTGCATGCAATGCCTTCAGAGGTCAGAAGAGGGCGATGGATCCCCTGGAACGGAAGTTATGAGTGGTTGTTAGCTCCACATGTGGCTGCTAAGAATCAAACGCAGGTCCTCTGCAAGAGCAGTCAGTGCTCTTAACTGTTGAGCCATCTCGCCAGCCCCCCACCCCCAATAACACAGTATCTTAAAAACGTTTAATTCCACTTGTTTTTCACAAATACTTCTTATATTTCAGTAATCCCAGGGGGAAGAGAAAAGTACATTAGAAACAGTATCTGAAACAAAGAAGCAAGTCTCAAGTGAAATAATACGCTAGAAGGACCCTCCATAGACACTGATTATGTAACTCTAGAAGACAATAGCTAAAAGACAAAAGTAAGTGTACACTGATGTGCTAGCTTTGGAAAAGAAATCTTGTCTGTTTTAACATTAAGTTTCCTACTTCTGCTTGTCAAATCTAATCATCTACAGGATGTCCACCAGCCAACACATTACTTGATGGGAAATAATGGGCCACAAAAGAAAGTTCTTTTAATAAAATGAAAAACTTATCAGTGTCTGTGTTCCCCAGGGGTCCTGGTTCCTCCAAGGGGCAGGGCCTGCTGTGGAGAATTGACTGCAGAGTTAGCTGCAGAATGACGGGCTTGTGGCGCCATCTTGGGACGGAAGTGGCCAGGAAACCGCGCAGCAGTGGGGCATACTCAAGAACAGAATGACCGCTGACCCCTGAGGCATGGGCGAAAGCTAGGCACTGGGTGTTCGTTTCTTTGTTAAGTCACTCCCCCCCATGATAATAATAAATGTATATAAAGATATGTTATATGGTTTGCCTGATAGTGCAAGAGACCCAGCGAGAACTCTGGTGACAAGTGTCCTATGAGGGGAGATTCTTAGAATCACCTCTGAACTTCATTAGATAACTAAACATAGCAGGTAGAAGAGAAAAATCCCAAGACATGTGATGACAAAAGCAATGAAAAGAACCTTAAATAGGCTGCTATCTAATCTTTTAGGGCACCCCTGAAGCTAGGCTTGGTGGCTTATGCCTGTAATCCCAGCACTTGGCAGGATGAGGCAGGAAGGCTGCTTTGAGTTCTAGGCGAGTCTGGGTTACAGTGATTTCCAGGCCAGTTGTAGAGCTTCAAGACAGGAAAAAACAAAATAAAACAAACAAAAACGAAACACAGCAAAGCTATGTTGGTCTAACAATCAATGATTACACCTTTTCTTCTCACTTTGAATAGTTTCAAGGGAACAGATGAAGTATAAGCTAGTATTATTAACATTAATAGATTTCTGGACAAGAAAGGATGTTTACATATCTCTATCATCTTCATAATTAACCAGATGTGAAAGTGCATACAGGTTGAATCATCAGATGTGAAAATTGCTTCAGCTAATGAACATTCTACCAGCTCAACACTGGCTGTCTGATTAGAGCTTAGGAAAATATTCCTGGACAATGGCTCACTGCCATTTTCATCATTAAAACTACTAAACTGGCTAACCCATTTCTCACTGGGCTACTGCAAAAGATTCCTAACTAGTTTCTAACCTCAGTCTTATACATCTAAGAAAACCTATTATCTATACAACTACCAGCCACCTACAACAGAAATGTGGCCATGACTTGTGCTGAAACTGTAATGGTTCCCCAGGAAACAAGATAAAATCTGAGCTCTGTAAGCATAGATTACAAGGGCCTTTGTGACCTGGACCCTGCCTATCTCTGTTTTATGCTACTCCCTATGTGCACCACACTCACCCATAATTCTCACCTGCCCTCTCTGCTTTCAGATCACAATGCCCTGCATTCAATTCCATGAGTGTGCTATGATCCCCATAGCTGGGCCACTAACACAGTTCTTTTTAGGCACAGAACACACTATAACTGTTGCTTCGCATACTTATCCTTCCTAAATACTCCAAATTTAAGATAGAAATTTTACACTAGCCTGGTGTCACTTTTCATAGCTCATAATTATATGCTATTAACATAGCTTCCCCAGCCCCTGGTGCTGAGAATTGAACCTAGGGTCTTACAACATGCTAGGCAAGGCTCTGCCACTGCCTTCCCAGCCTCAACATAGCTTACTGACAGGTGTCATGAGGGTAGACACCATCTGCTTTGCTTATCATTGTATTTCTGATGACTCAGTATGCAAACATCAATAGGCAAGCAAAAAGATCCATTCAGTCAAGTTGTCATGAAAGGAATACTTTCTTTTTAAAAATATTTTATTATTTTTATTTTATGTGTATGAGTGTATTGCCTGCATGTATGTGAGTGCACCTGTGTCGTGCAATGCCACGGAGGTCAGAAGAGGGCTTCAGATTCCCCTGGAACTGGAGTTAAAGGTGGTTCATAGCCGCCATGTGGGTGCTGGGAATTGAACCCGGATCCTCTGGAAGAGCAGTCAGTGCTCTTAACTAAAGGATGGTTTGTAGCCGCCATGTGGGTGCTGGGAATCGAACCCGGGTCCTCTGCAAAAGCAGTCAGTGCTCTTAACCACTGAGCCAACTCTCCAGCCCATAAAAAGAATACTTTCACAGGACTATGCCAAATGAAAAACCTCTCCCATCACAAAGAAAACAAGAGTGAGGAAATAACTAGCAGAATGGGAGAAATATTCACAAACTATTTGTCCAACAAGGGATCAATATGCACAGATTATAAGAAATTTGAGAGAAAAAAAAAGACAATCTGATTTTAAAAAAGGACAAATGATTTGAACAGACATTTCTTTTTTTAAGATTTCATTCTAATTGTGTGTGTGTGTGTGTGTGTGTGTGTGTGTGTGTGAGACGCGCGCGCAGGGACTAATGCTAATGAACCAAACTCAAGAGCAGCGTGTGTGTTTTATCGCTGAGCCATCTTGTCAACCCTGAACAGACATTTCTTAAAAACAAGATATATGCATGGCCAATAAGTATAAATGCTCAGTATCACTGATCACTGGGAAAATGCAAATCAAAAGCACAATGAGATATCTCACTCTAGTTAGAATGATTTATTTGTAATTATATTGGGGATAGGGTCTTGCTGTATAACTCAGACTGGCCTCAAACCTGTGAGTTTCCTGTTTCAGTCACCTGAGTGCTAAGATTACAGGCATGTGCCCAGCTATAATGATTTTTAAAAAAAATTTTCCTGTCTCAAAAAGACCAAAAAGGGGGGGGTATTTATTACTTTTTTTATGTGTATGAGTGTACTATGTGCATGTGTATAAATGTACCTGTGTCATACAATGCCCGAGGAGCTCAGAAGGTGGCACTGGATTCCCTGGAAATGGAGTTATCGACGGTTGTTAGCTGTCATATGGGTGCTGGGAAGAGAACCCAGGTCCTCTGCCAGAGCAGCCAGTGCTCTTAACTGCTGAGCCATCTCTCCAGTCCCAATTCTTAACAAAAATGAAGAAAATTAATGCTGGGGAGGAAAAGTGGGAACTTTGTTTTGTTTTTCGAGACAGGGGTTTACATGGGCTGGCCTAGAGCTAAGATCCCTGTTACATAGTCAAAGACCAGCTTAAACTCCTGAACCTCCTGCTTCTGCCTCCTGACTGCTGAGATTACAGGCATGTGCCACTATACCCAGTAAAAAGAAACTCTTATATACTGTTGGTGGAAATGTAAATTACAGTCATTATAGGAAACAGTATGGTGGTGCCTCAAAAAGTTAAAAAGGACACATTTAAAGCAAACAACAGAGTAGGTAACACACTTAGGCATAAAAGTTTTCTCTGATGGATATAATGGAAATATAAACATTAAGCACTTCATAAAACTGAAAAAAGAACTACCATATGCTCCAACAATTGTACTACTAAAGGGTAGTGCCGCCCCATTCATAAGAGCCAAGAAACAGAAAGGGTACATCAATAGATGGATGGGTAAAGGGGGAAAATAATATAAATAAATAAATAAATAAATATATATATACATATATTACACACATACATACACAATGCAGTATTAAACAACCATAAAAGGAATGAGGTCCTGCCACCTGTGGCAGCATGGCTGGGGCCTGAGGACACTCTGTCAAGTGAAATGACCCAGTACAGAAAGGCAATTACCATATGCTTTTTTTAAAAAAATGGTTTGTTGTTTTTATTTTATGTGTATTGCCTGCATGTGGGTAAGTGCACCCATGTTGTGCAATGCCCACGGAAGACAGAAGAGGCTGTTGGATCCCCTGGAACTGGAGTTATGGACACTTGTTAGCTGCCATGTGGGTGCTGGGATCCTAACCTGGGTCTTCTGCAAGAACATCCAGTGTTCTTAACCCCTGAGCCATCTCTCCAGCTCCATCACATAATTTTTTTAAAAAAGAAAAAAGCAGCTGGGTGTGGTGGTGCACACCTTTAATCCCAGCACTTGGGAGGCAGAGGCAGGCAGATTTTTGTGAGTTTGAGGCCAGCCTGGTCTACACAGGTGAGTTCCAGGTCAGCTGTGGCTACAGGGAGACCCTGCCTCAAAAAAAAAAAAACAAAAAAACAAAAAAAACTGGTCTTACAGGTGTACACAGCGGAATGGTAGTTACCAGAGACGGGAATTTTTTTGGAAGGGGATGAAGCTGGGTAAGAGGTACAATTTTTTTTTTGTCTTCTTGAGACAGGGTCTCCCTATAGCCCCAGCTGGCCTGATTTCATAGCGATCCACCTACCTTTGCCTCCCGAGTTTTGAGACTAAAGGCATGTGCTACCACACCCAGTTATAAAAAGGTATTTCTAAACTAGGCACCTTTAATCTCAGCACTTGGGAGGCAAAGGCAGGCAGATCTGAGTTTGAGCCCAGCCTGGTTTATATAATGAGTTCCAGGTAAGACAGGGCCACACAATGAGACCCATTTTAAAAAAAGGGGGGGTGGTTTCTAGGTTTTAATTTTTCCAGAACATCAATTAAAATCAGTAAGAGCTAAAAATATTTCTTTCTTTGAGGCTTATTGCACCTCTTTTTGTTTTGTCTGAGTGTATCAATGTGTACCATGTGCATTCAGGAGCCCATGGAGGTCAGAGTTCTTCGAATTGGAGTTACAGGTGATTGTGAGCTGCCATGTGGGTGTTGGGACCTGTGATGGTTTGAGAATGAGAATGTCCCCATAGGCTCCAAGTATTTGGACATTTTTGTCCCCAGATGGGGGTGCTGTTTTGGGAGGTTTTAGAAGACGTGGCTATGCTGGAGGAATCAGATCACTGGGGGCAGGCTTAGAGAGTTCTTAAGCCTTGCTGGATTTCAAGTTGCTCCCTTGCTTCCTGTGCCCACCTGAAGATGTGAGCACTCTGCTTTCTTGCCTGCTCCAGCCATCTCCAGCCATCATGCCTCTTCGACATGATATACTGTGACTCCCCTGGAACTGTAAACTCAAACTCTTCCTTCTATAAGTTGCTTTGGTCAGTGTTTCTAGCACAGCAACAAGAAAGTAACTACTACAGGAGCCAAACTTGGGTCCTCTGTAAGAGCAGTAAGTACTCTTAACCACTGAGCTATCTCTCCAACCCAATTTCTTAATTCTTTTTTTTTAAAAAAATATTATTTTTAGTTTATGTGTATGAGTGTATTGCCTGCATGTGTGTAAGTGCACCCATGTCTTGTAATGCCTGTGGAGGTCAAAAGAGGGTATTGGATCCCCTGGAACTGGAGTTATGGATGGTTGTTAGCCTCCATGTGGGTGCTGGGAATCAATTGCAGGTCTTTTCCAAGAGCAGCCAGTGCTCTTAACTGCTGAGCTCTTTCCAGCCCCTGATTTCTTAATTCTTCAGATCTTGCTATGTAGCCTAGGATTGCCTAAAACTTACTACCTGCCCCAACTGCCCAAGTGCCAAGATTATAGGTGTGAGCCCCCTCAGCCAGCTAAACACTATAAAAAATAAGTATGTAACCATTTCATGTCTGTTGTTTCAGATGATGTACTTGACCTTGTACTGTAGATACAGGTCTCTCCTCCCCCAAATCTATACATCCAACAAAGAAAAATCTATAAAGAATGTAGAAAAATGAAAAGCAATCAGGATAGAACCAAAGAGAGAAACTGCAGCTTGGGATACAAGTTGAGAAAAATGAGACCACAGAAATGTTACAAGCTGGTGAGGGAAGAAGCAAGGGAGGAAGGGATGGGAAGACCCAGAGGCAATGACCAGGACAAAGAATGGAAAGCAGTGGAAGCAGCCCAGCAAGTTGATTACTGTCTCATAGGAATATGCCCGTGCATATAGACACAGGGTTGACCTTCATTCCAGATTCCCAAGTCTTGGCTACAGTGTTAGAGATTTTAGCTTCTAGGTAAGAACATAAGTGTGGGAATCTGGGTTGGAATCACAGGTCAAGGGGAGGCAATGGTGATAATTTTGAAGCTGGGTATGGAATTTATTATACTGTGCTACTTATTTTGTATACACTTGAAGATTTCTGTATTTCTTCTGGGAGGGGGCAATGGAAATTTAACACAGGGCCCATGAATGCTAGGCCGGTGCTTTGCTGCTTATCTGCACCCTCAACCCAAAATTTTTTTGGCTTTGAGACAGACTCACAGATTCCAGGCTACCTTCAACTTAGTATGAAGATAAGGATGACCTTAAATCTGCTCCTTCTCCATCTACCTCCTAAGCGTTGGGATTGCAGGAGTACACCACCATGCCAGGCCACACATATTTTAAAAGGAAAAGCAGAACCTTGAATTAGTTGTAGCTTATATATGTAATTCTGAGAGGAAAGGTTTAATAAAGGAGGGTAAAACTAGAAGATTCTCAAAAGGATCAAAGAGACATACTCTTGCATTTATGTAAATGCATGCTCAATTTGCTTACAAACACTATCATTATTAAACGTCAAGTACTAGACTGTCCATACTTTCTCCAACTTGCTATGTAGCTAAGGATGACTTAAAACTTCTGATCCTTCTGTCCTGACCTCCTCATGCTATCTGGCTTTTTCCTTTTTTTTGAGACAAGGTAGCATATACTATCCAGGGTGGCCTCAACTTTGCTAAAGAGCTCAGAGTGGCCCTGGAATTCTTGATCCTTCTGCCATTATCTCCCAGTGTTAGGATTAGAGGCATGTGTTACCTTTTAAAAAAACTTAAAATTACAACTACCCTGTATATGTGTGTATATGCATGACATATGCTCATGCATATACATGTACCACTATATACATGTGGAAGTCAGAGGTCAACCTGTGGGAGCTGATTCTCAGTTTCTATCATGTGAGTCCCAGGGACTGAAACTCAGATTGTCAGGCTTGGCAGTAAGCACCTTTACTTACTAAGACATCTCGTCGAGTCCCCTTTTTTCCTTCCCTTCTCCTCCCACCTTTTTTTTTTTTTTTTTTTTTTAGTTTTTTTGAGACAGGGTCTGCCTGTACCCACAGTTGGCCTAGATTAGCTATGGAGACCAGGCTGGACTCATGCACCACCATGTCCAGCTTTTTTTTTTTTTTAAAGTAAGGAAGGATTTATTCTGGTTCACGGTTTCAGGAAATATCAGTCCACTATGACAGGGAAGGCATGGCAGTGGGAACTTGTGACACAGCTTCTTTTAAGTACATTTTTATCCTCAAGTTAAATACCTACCTAGTCACTTCTGTTAATTATATATGATATATGAGTATTATATTTAAATGTGTATGAATGCTTTGCATGCATGTAAGTGCACCACATCCGTGCATTGCCCCTGGAGGCCAAAAGAGAGGGATGGATCCTCTGGAACGGGAGTTAAGGTTAGGTGTTAGCTGCTGGTGGTTGCTGGGTACTGAACAGGAGTCATCTGGAAGAAGAGTAATTGCTATTAACCATGGGGCCATCTCTCCATGGTAATTATGGTTTAAGAATATATATTCATTGATGTGAGGGTGATCTGGCTGTGACATCTGTCACTTCATTGATCTCCAAGGTTGACTACACTGATCTGGCTGGCTAGGCAGGTGTCCCCCCCCCCCAATTCTCCATGTGCACCCCTCCCAAAGTTGCACACTTGGTTGAAAAGAATGACTTTCCTTGATAGAGGAGAGCTGGTCTCTGGCTTGGTAATGAATATACATTAGTAGCTGCACTCCCCTGCTAGAACCTCCAAACAAGCTCTCAATATATATTCACTAAGCTCTTCTACTCCTATGAAATCTTCTGTGTGTATGTGGGGGGGGGGGGCAACAATGATGATTAGTGCTAGGGATCAACCCAGGGCCTCATGATGCAAATTATTTACCTATGAGCTACTTCCCTAAATCCTTACATGATTTCCTGTCTCTACACCTTGTTTCTCTCCCTCCCCTCCCTCCCTCCCTCCCTCCCTCCCAAATCTTTCCTCCCTTTCTCCTATTCTTTCAATTATTTTTAAACAAACTGGGTTTCCCTGTAGCACCAATTGGCCTGGAACTTCTTTGTAGACCAGGCTGGCCTCAATCTCACATAGATCCACCTGCCTCTGCCTCTTGAGTACTGGAATTAAAGTCCTGTATCACCATGCCCAGCTCTGCCTTGGTTTTTTGAGACAAGGTTTTACAATGTAACCCAGATTGTATAAATAATAAAATGAATAGGTGTGCAACTGTCTATTGACTATTTCCTGTCTGAAAATATAAATTCTGTAAGAATTATGGATTCTTATTTGTAATTTCTTCAAATGCTAACTAAAGCTTAGTGAGTCAATATTATGCTATATAATCTCCAACATGTATTGTTATGCACAAAGCACCCTTCTTTCATTTCAGCTTACCTTTACATGTAGACCTAGGAGATATTATCTTTATCTCTGTTCACATCTATTATCATTTGTCAGAGATGCACAATACCATGTTTAATGTGATTAATTAACTGAACCCCTCATCCCTCTTCCTTGTTCTAAAATCCTTTAGTGCCAGTAACCTGTTATCCAATCCTAAAACCTAAAAGTTTCTTCCTTAAATTCAAATGCAACGAATCAAGTATGGTGGTACATGCCTATAATCCCAACACCCAGAAGGAAAGCAGTGAGTCTGAGGCCAGTCTGGGCTATTCAACAAGCACCAGTCCAGCTAGGGCTACATAGAGAGATTCTGTCAAACCAAAACAAAACAAAACAGCACCAAAACCAATTTAGTACTACACATACTCATAATCCTCACATTTGAGAGACTGAGGCAGGAAGAGGCAAGAGGGTTGTTGTAAGTATGGGGCCAGCCTGAGCTAGAAAGTAAGTACTAGTACCAAGACTATACAAAAAGACCTTGTTTCAAAGAAAAAAAAAAAAAAAACTGCAAGAAAAACTGTCAAGGAAAAACAAATAAAAAAGCACCCCCAACAACAAAAAACTAATTTAGTGACTTTAACTTATAAACTATTTATAGCCTTTATCCTGCTTTGTATGACAAAGTCAGTGGCTCTTAAATGGGGATGAGTGTGCTCTCTAAGATATCTGGGAGGAACTAACGGAAGGAGTGAGGGGTAGAGATATGATCAAAATACATTGTAGGAAATTCTCAAATATAAAAAAATAGTCAGGCATCGTGGTACATATCTTTGATTCTAGTACCTGGGAGGCAGAGGGAGGCACATCTCTGTTGAGTTCAAAGCTAGCCTGGTCTACATAGTGAGTTCCAGGCCAGGCGGGGCAGCAGGGAGACCCTGTCTCAAAAAGACAAATATAAATAAATAAATAAATAAATAAATAAATAAATAAAGTGCTATAGACATTTAGTGGATACAAGCTAGGAATGCTGTGCATTATAGAATGCACAGAGACAGACTGCTGCAATCATGAATTACATCAAGAGCTACAAGGCTGAGAAATCACAGCTCAGGCCTTTGCTAACTATTGGGGTGGCTTCAGATCCTTCTGACAACAACATATGACAAAGATGTATTACTATGGGGGCTGGCTCAGCAGTTAAGACATTGGCTGCTCTTGCAGAGGACCCAGGTTCATTTTCCAGTACCCACATAGCAGCTGTAAGTCAAATTCACTGCTGGGAGGTGCACATGTGGCATCCAATCCCCTCCTCCCACGGTCCTTGGGACAGCCGGAGGAAAAAATTCTCCAAACCCCAGTTTGAAGAATCTTAAGTTTATTGGACTTGCTAACTGAGCTTGGGGTGCGGGTTTACTTACAGACAAGTGGGCACCTCCCCCATTTATGGCTGTGTTAGAAAGTCCACACCCAGCCATAAATCATGTGGTTGCGGACAGCCTTACAAAATGGTGAGAGACCAGCCTTGCAGTTTTCCCAGCTTTTATACCTTCAGCTCCTCCCCTGCAAGTGGCTATGATCAACCAATTGGCTGAAAGAGGGAAGGGGCGTGGCTTCTTTGCAGAGCGTGGGAAGGAGGCGGGTCCATGGCTTGTCATCACAGAGTCACAGCAACTAACAACTGTCCTTAACTCCACTTCCAGGGGATCTCTGTTGGCATCGCACACATGGGTGCACTTACATACATTCAGGAAAAAAAGACACATAAGAATAAATTTGTAAATTGGGCGTGGTGGTGCACGCTTTTAATCCCAGCACTCGGGAGGCAGAGGCAGGAGATCTTTGCGAGTTCCAGGACTGCTAGTGCTACAGGGAAACCCCATCTCAATTAAAAAAAAAAAAATTTACTATTACTAAAAAATTCATTTAAAAAAATTCTTAATTTGGGGGGCTGGAGAGACGGCTCAGTGGTTAAAAGCATTGGCTGCTCTTGCAGAGGACCTAGGTTCAGTTCCCAGCACCCGCATGGTGGCTGACAACCATCTGAAATTCCAATTCTTCACACGTGGTGCACATACACACATGTAGGCAAACACTCATACACATAAAATAAAAATAAATTTCTTTAAAGAAAAATAAAATTTAAAAATTAAAAAAAATTTTTGCTGGGTGTGGTGGCACCCACCTTTAATCCCAGCACTTGGGAAGCAGAGGCAGGCGGATCTTTGTGAGTTCAAGGCCAGCCTGGTCTGCATAGTGAGTTTCAGGACAGCAGGGGCTACAGGGAGATCCTGTCTCAAAAAAAGACAAAAAATATATATATTTTTTTTATTTTATGTGTATGTGTGTATTGCCGGCACGTAGTAAGTGCACTTGTGTCGTGCAATGTCCGCGGAGGTCGGAAGAGGGCATCGGATCCCCTGGGATTGGAGTTATAGACCACTGCCATGTGGGTGCTGTGATTCAAACAAACTACTAGTATCATGATCCAAATGAATCTCTCTCTGTTTTTTTTTTTTGGTCTTTTTTTGAGACAAAGTTTCCCTGAGCCCCAGCTGGCCTGGAACTCTCTATGTAGACTAGGATGGCCTTGAACTCACAGTGAGTTCCTGCTTCTGCCTCTGGAGTGCTGGGATTAAAGGCATGCTCCACCACACCTGTCTGAAGCTTTTTTTCTTTATAGAGTACCCAGTCCTAGATATTTTGTTAAAGCCACAGAATAGACTAGGGCTATCACAAACCTCACCAACATCAGGAAGCCATAAAAAAGACCTCAGAAAATGAAGATGAGTACAGAAATCCAATGTCTGTAACAAACAGGCTGAAGAATTTTATAGTTTTATTCTTTTCTATCACAGTCTTGCTAGACATAGCTGCACGTGCCGATAATCCCAGCACGCAGGAGACTGAGACAGAAAGATGACCAGCCTGGGGTACACAGTAAGACTATGAAAGATGAATCAATCACGAGTTAGTCCTGTTTGTTTTGTTTTAGAGACAAACAGGTTATACCTCCTAGGCTGGCTTTGAACTCCTGGGTTCAAGTAATCGTCTTGCCTCAGTCTCCCAAGCACTATAAGGGGTATGCCACCACGCCCACAAGAATAAGTCTTTATAGTGCCTATTAGCAGCAACAATTGTTCTCTTTTTTTCTTTTTAAATCTTTTTTTCTCATATTTTGTTTATTATTTTTATTTTATGTGTATGCGTGTATTGCCTGCTTGTAAGTAAGTGCACCCGTGTTGTGCAATGCCTGTGGAGGACAGAAGAGGCTGTCAGATCCCCTGGAACTGGAGTTACGGACAGTTGTTAGCTGCCATGTGGGTGCTGGGATTCGAACCCAGGTCTTCTGCAAGAACAACCAGTGTTCTTAACCACTGAGCCATCTCTCCAGCCCAACAGTGTTTTTTTAGATCTGTTATTCACTGTTCTTACAATGAAAGGCATCAACAAGATGGGGAACATAAAATAAACCAAAGCCGAGACTCTTGAAATTATAATAGCTGTTTACCTTTTTCTGTGCCTGAGAATATGGAGATGATCTTGTTCCTGGGCTTTTTTTCCTCTGGAACAGACGGCAAAGGTTTTAAACTGTGATTGGCTGATAAAGGATCTTTTCCTCCAGTGCTGAAAATAGTACTGCTCATTCGCACAGGAGGCGCTGGAGGCTTGTCTTCTAGTTCTCCGTTATCAGACATGATTCAGAATTATGAAGTAGCCTGAAATGTATAGGCAAAACATGCAATTAATAACAAGGTTAAAAACAGCAAGGACAAGCACCAACAGCAATAACTACCCCTACCACAACTCTAAATTAGAAAAAGTTATACAGTAGTGACATTAGAAAAGTTTGGAAAAAAATCAAATAGGTAAGAGATTTCTCTCAATAAAGGCAATCTTCACTAAATTGTTAGCCATAGAAATGTTTAAAAACCATGCTTTTACTAACACATCACAATCAATTCACCTAATGAAATGATTCTGAGACCATCTCAAAGGAAATACAGATGTATTTGTTTTAAAAATATATTTATTAGCCAGGCGTGGTGGCGTACGCTGTTAATCCCAGCACTTGGGAGGCAGAGGCAGGTAGATCTCTGTCAGTTTGAGGCCAGCCTGGTCTACATAGTGAGTTCCAGGGCAGCTGGGGCTACAGGTAGACTCTGTCTCACAAAAGACAAAATATATATGTATGTATGTATATATATATGTACTTTTTAAAAATTTTATGTATATGAGTGTATTGCCTGCATGTATGTAAGTGTGTCCATGTTGTGCAATGTCTGTGGATGTCAGAAGATGGTGTTGGATCCCCTGGAATTGGAGTTATAGACCGCTGCCATGTGGGTGCTGTGATTCAAACATGAGTCCTCTCTAAGAGCGGCCAGTGCTCTTAATGGCTGAGCCATCTCTCCAACCCCATTCATTTTAAAGCAAGGTCATGTTATGTAGACCAATCAGGTCCTGATCTTGTAGGAATCCTCCTGCCTCAGCCTCCCAAGTTCTAGTATTACAGACATGGACTACCATGCTGCTTAACATATAAGCCATTCCAGAGTTGCAGGGATGGTTCAACATAAGCAATCAATAGGCTCACATAAATGGACTCAAGGACAGAAATCACCTGATCATCTCAAAAGACTCAGAAAATGCTTTTGACAAAATCTAACATATTTCAGCATAATAAAATTATATACAGAAACCTGTAACATTATACTAAGTGGAGAAACAAGCTCAAAGCACTTCTAAAATCAAGGATAAGAGTGTTCACCTTTTTCACTCTTATTCAATACAGTGCATGAAGTTTTAGCTAGAGTGAGGCAGGAGAAGGAAACAGAATGGATACAGTAGGAAGGAACTCAAGTTATCCTTATTCGTAGTGGTATGATTCCATATAAGAGACTCCAACTCTAAGAAAACTCTTAGAGCTGATAAACATAAAGTGGCAGGATATAAAATAAGCATTTTAAAAATTAACAGCTGCCAGTGTGTGGTGGCACATACCTGTAGTCCCAGCACTTGGGAGGCAGAGGCAGGCGGAGCTCTGTGGGTTCAAGGCCAGCCTGGTCTACACAGTAAGTTCCAGGACAGCTAGGGCTACAGGGAAACTCTGTTTCAAAAAAAAAAAAAAAAAATCAACAGCTTTCCCATATAATAAGAAAGATGCTAAGAAAGAAATCAGGGAAACAATCCCACTCACAAACAAATCAAAACAAAAACTTGGAATAAACCTAATCAAGGAAATAAAAGAGCTCCAAAAATAAAAACATGAAGAAAAATTAAAACATTGAAAAAAATTGAAGACACTAGAAGATAGATCTCCCATGCTTTTGGATTAGTATAATTAATAATATAAAAATAGCCATCTAGGCTGGGCATGGTGGCGGACGCCTGTAGTCCCAGCACTTGGGAGGCAGAAGCAGATGGATCTCTGTCAGTTTGAGGCCAGCCTGGTCTACGTAGTGAGTTCCAGGACAGCTGGGGCTACAGGGAGATCCTGTCTCAAAAAAACAAAAAAAAGCCATCTTACCAAAAGCAATGTACAAATTCAATGCAATCCCCATCAAAATTTCAATGTCAATTTACACAGAAATAGGAAAACCAATCTTAAAATTCATATGGAAACCAAAAAGTACCAGGTAGCCAAAGCAAAAGCAATAACCCTAGAGATATCATCACATTTGATTTCAAGTTAAACTATAGAGGCATGGTAATAAAAATAATATGATGGGTTTGAGAGATGGCTCAGTGGCTAAGAGCACTGGCTGTTCGTGCAGAGGACCTGGGTTTGAATCCCAGCACCCATGGCAGCTAACAACCATCTGTAACTCCAGTTCCCAATGATCTGACATATTCTTCTGATCTCTGTGGGCACTGCACAACATGGGTGCACTTATGTACATGCAAGCAATACACTAATACACAAAATAAAAATAAAATAGCCTCTTCAACAAATGATGATAGGACAACTGAATATCCACATATAGAAAAATTAGATCGTTTTCTCTCACCCAACACAAAACAACTGCAATGACTTAAAGACCTTAATGTAATTTTTAAACTACTAGAGGAAAAATTGGGGAAAATACTTGAAGATTGTTCTGAATAGAGCTCCAGCCATTCAAGAAATAAAGTCAACAACTGACAAAAGTTTCTGTACAGCAAAAGAAATAGTTAATCAAGTGAAGTGACAGTCTACAGAAAAAGAGAAAATATTTACTACCTAAACATCTTACAGAGAATTAATATCAAGTAGGTGTGTTCGAACTTTTCATATTGCAACATAATGTCAACTACAAAGTAGTTTACAATCAAGACAAACAACTGAGGTAGCAAAAAACATCTCATAAAAGGAAGTTTATGACTTTCTTTTGGTTTACATTCATAGCATAGCTATCTATGTGGCCCATGGGCATGCCTGACAGAATATACAAAGACCTAAAATAGCTAAACAAGAAATCAAAGAACCCAACCAATAAATGGGAGATAATGAACTAAACAAATGAAATACAGGGCAACAAGATGGCTCAGTGAGAAATGCTTGCACAAACGCCTGACATTGATCCCTGGACCCTCCAAAGTGTCAGGAAGAGAATCAAATCCCAAAAGTTGTCCCCAGATACTGAACTCACACGTGTCCCCCTCCCATGATAAGGCACAAAAGAAATAAACATAAAAAACTTCAACTTCATTAAACCATCAGACAAATGCAAATAAAACTAGGCAGAGATTCATGAATCTACCATTCAGAATGGTAGTCACTAAGAAAACAAGCAAAGATATGGACAAAAGGGGGAGGGAGCCTTATGCACTGTAGGTGGGAATGTAGACTACACCAGCCACAATGGAAGCAAGTGTGGAGGTCAAAAAGTGAAAATAGCAACAGCTAAGAGATGGAAGCAACCTAAGTGTCCCTCAATTGATGAGTGGATAATGAAAATGTGGTACATTTACACAACGGTGTTCTACTAGTGGTAAAGAAAGAAACAATTATGAAATTTGCAGGTAAATGGATGGAACTACAAAGTGAAACAACACAGACTCAGAAAAACAAAAGACTTATGCTCTCCCTCATTTGTGGATCCTAGCACCAAATCCTTATATTTCAGTATATATTCTGATGTAACTGCAGGAACCCGGAAAATGGAAGGGGAACAGGGAGGTAAAGGGATCGAAAGAACCCAAGAGAAAAAACAGCAGGAGACAGGTGTTACTTAGGGAGAAATGTGTGAAATGGGGGTAGTTAAATGGGAGGGGGAGAAGGAGCTATACAAGGAACTATGGGGATAAAGGGGAAGAAGGAGCTGGGGGGGGGACAATAGCAGACAGGTATTATTAAGGGAGAAATGGAGACACTTTAAATGGGGGAGGGCAAGGAGGGAAGATTAGACAGGGAGAAAGAGAAGAGAAAAATAATGTGTGGCTAGTACAAAAAAAAAAAAAAAAACCCAAAGGGAATTGGCTTAGTCCAAAAACCTACTGGAAAATTACACATACCATATCTTTACATGAGTCCATGTGTATAGCTGAAGGCTACATAACAGTGCCAGACAGGAGAAACCTCCCTTTGAGTTGTCAGCAAGGACAGCCCAAGAGACTCCCCAAATTACACAGGCTATTGCCACAGCCTTTGATTGCCTTCCAGAACTTAAAGGCAAGACCTTATTGCTGAAGACAGGACATAGGATTTGGAGCAATGAAGCTGGAACTGACCTGGAAGCCCCCTTTCCTGAAGGCTGGCTCTTGTAGCTTTGGAAAGCATTACACAAGCTGGTAAGGGAGAACATTAATTGTTGGTCCAACTCCAGCTTCAAGAGCTAAAAACCACATCAATGACTGGCACAGCAAACAACAGTGGTGCAGTAGTGGCACTTTTATCTTGGGGGTGATCAACAGCTACCTAAATGGACTTAAAGCCTACTTAATGGAGGAAACTCATGTGCGGTACTGTAAACATAGCCAAATACACATAGTTGGAGAGGTCATAGATCTTAGAGAAAATGCCAAGGCTGTCATATCCCTAGACAAATATAATTTCTTACTATGTGCAAAATATGGATTCTTAAATCCATAGATAAGTATCCTAGTTACCACCCATCAAAGAAGCTTCTTTTTCAACAGAGATAGAGTTCTACTACTGGTCACACACAGAGATTGACTGTGGACTGCCCAAGCCTAAGTGGCACACCTACGATGCAACCTCTACACCTAAGGTTCATGGAACATAGAACAAGGGAGGAAGAGAACACTAATGCACCTTTCAATTCTCATCAATAAAGCTCTCAAGAGGGCCAGGAAATCCATCCACCCAAGGCTCAGGGACCATTGCAGAAGACAGGACAGAAAGTTTTTAAGAGCCCGGAAGGGAGTTGCATGACTATATGCAAATAGCATCCTACAGGCTCCTGGGATCCTTCTCATATGAACCTACAACAATGGTGTCAGTATGCTAAAGACTCCTGAAAACTCAAGCAGACAAAACCCAGCACACAACGGTGGAAATAGACAGCAGGCCCCAATCTTAGTCAAAGAATTATTGGCAGCTGATTACTGCTGGGTGAGGAAGAGTGATCTTCTTTCTTTTCTTTTTAATATTTATTATTTTTATTTTATTTTATTTTTCGTCTTTTTGAAGCAGGGACTCCCTGTAGCCCCAGCTGCCCTGGAACTCACTATGTAGACCAGGCTGGCCTTGTACTTACAGAGATCCGCCTGCCTCTGCCTCCCAAGTGCTGGGACTACAGGCGTGCACCACCACGCCTGGCTATTATTTTTATTTTATGTGTAGGAATGTATTGCCTGCACATAGGTAAGTGCACCTGCATCATGCAATGCTGGCAGAAGACAGATGAGGCCATCAGATCCCCTGGAACTGGAGTTATGGACAGTTGTTAACTGCCATATGGGTGCTGGGATTTGAACTCAGGTCTTCTGCAAGAACAACCAGTGTTCTTAACCACTGAGCCATCTCTCCAGCCTCAGAGCTGATCTTCTTAAAAGGAGGGACTCTAGATAGGCTGACTAGACCTCAGTGGATGAACTTGCACTAAGGGACATCTGGGAAAACTAATTTGACATGATAGGCCTTAATACAAATGACAAAATGAATGTATGAATTCCAGTGTGTGTGTGTGGAAGCTATGGGAGAGGGCCAATGGGGAAGAGGGTATAAAGATGATTAAGATTATGGAACCAACCTAGGTGTGCATCAACAGAGGAATAAAAAAGTATCACATACATACACAGTACCCATAAAGCTACTTTTCAGCCATAAAGTAGTCATTTGCAGGAAAATAGATGCAACTGGAGATAATCATATCAAGTGAAGTTTGTTTAATAAAGGTAAATACTGCATGTTTTCTCTTCATTTATGCATCCAAGGTATAGATTAAGTTACTTGAAAGAAGTAATGCTATATGAGAAGACAAAGGGGACTAATGGGGGTGGTTGTGAAGGAAAAACGATGTAGAGGAGTATGGGAGCAAAGTGCTCAAATACAATATACTCACTCTTGCACTAAAGCTCAAATAATATGCTATGAATTCAAGATTCAATGTCTGGAAAATCTGACACATGGAACTTGACTGACCTGAATACAATGATAAAAATAAATTATGAGCATGGCTGAGAATCAGAGTGTGGCTGTAACTCAGAGACTTCATCTGTCACCTTGTAATGCCCTACCCAATCAGGTAACCTCTCCCACCTAGCTAATTTGGTGAAAACTTCAATCTTATTTACATACACCTGTGGGTATGTATTGCCATTTTATTATTTTAAAAGTCCTATGCATAGAGCTGGATGGCAATGGCAGGAGGATCTCTGGGATCTCTATAGAGAATTCCAGGCCAGCTGTGGCTAGAGGGAGATCCTATGTTAAAAAGATTAAAAACAAAAAAATCTTATGTATACATTTGTGAGTGCATGCCATGTGTGTGCAGGTACCAAGCAGGCCAGGAGAATGCTAGATTCCCTAGTTATAAGAAGTTATGAGCCACCTGACATGGGTGCTGGGAACTGAACTTGGATCTCTTGGAAGAGCAGGAAGCACTCAATCATTAAGCCAACTCTCCACTCCTTTGTCTTTGTTTTTAATCTTTTGTGTATATGTTTATGTGTAAATGTGTGGGTGCAGGCACACATGTGGAGGTCACAGGACAACCTTAGGAATCAGTCCATGCTTTCTACCTTGTTTTTTTGAGATAGATTCTCTTGTTCATTGCTGAGAGCTAGTTTGGGGCACTTCTGCCTCTGCCTTTCATCTTGTCATAGGACCACTAGGATTACAGATGTGTGCAACTGTGCCTGACTATACATGGGTCCTGGGGATCTGATCTAAGGTCTTGACACTTGATCATCAAATACTTTAAAAGTCACTGAAGTACCTCCTCAGTCCTCTTTTCATCTTTAAATTTTAAAAATTACATATTATTTATTTTGTATGCATGTGGTATGTCAGGGGGGGTGAAGGTTAAAGAACCTCTAGGAGTTGATACTCTCCTTCCACCATGTGGGCCCTGGGGATTGAACTCAGATCATCAGGACTTTACTCACTGAACCACCTTGCCAGTCCTATTTTGTCTTTTTTTGGGGGGGGGGGTTTTTTTTGAGAAAGGGTCTCCCTGTAGCCCCAGCTGGCCTGGAACTCACTATGTAGACCAGGCTGGCCTTGAACTCACAGAGGTCCACCTGCCTCTGCCTCCCAAGTGCTGGGATTAAAGGCGTGCACCACCACACCCAGCCTATTTTGTCTTTTTAAAATAGTAGATTACACACATTTAATATCAGCAGTAAGGGGAAGAAGAACCTTAAATTACTCACATGAGTTCTGATATAAAAGTTTATGTTAGCAGGGCTGGAAAGATGGCTCAGCAGTTAAGAGCACTGACTGTTCTTGCAGAGAACTTGGGGTTCAGTTCCCAGCACCAATGGGGCAGCTAACAACTGTCCATTACTCCAGTTCTAGGAGATCCAATGCCCTCTTCTAGCCTCTGATGGTACTGCATGCACAGGTGCAATAACACACATGCAGACATAGCACTTACATACATAAAATAAAAACAGATTAATAAAAAAATTATATTAGAAAACAACTCCCCCAGTAAATAAGGTTTTGAATGGTAACTGGATCTTGATCTTTTCTAAACAAACCTTTACTTATATACAATGAAAAAGAAGGCCAACTGCAACTACACAAAATTTTTTTTAATTTTTATTTTATGTGTATGAATGTACTGCCTGCATGTATGTAAGCGTACCATGTCACGCAATACCCACAAAGATCAGAAGAGGGTGTCGGATTCCCTACAACTGGAGCTACAGATGGTTGTTAGCCACCACATGGGTGCTGGGAATAGAACCCAGGTCCTCTGCAAGAGCAGCCAGCGCTCTTAACCGCCGAGCCATCTCTCCAGCCCTACTTTTGTTTTGTTTTGTTTTGTTTTGTTTTTGAAACAGGTCTCCCTGTAGTCTGTAGCCACAGGTGGCCTGGAACTTACTATGTAGACCAGGGCAGCCTCAGTCTGCCTCCTGAGTGCTGGGATTAAAGGTGAGTACCCCCAAGCCTGGCCACTATATGAAATTTTAAATAACTGTTATTTCTTCAAGTTTAGTTTAAATTCTATTACCTGAAGAAAAGTAAATACCATGTGAGAACTGAGGAATGCAGAGATTATATTTATTATTCTACTCTCAATCTTGTAACTTTTATTTTCTTCACAGAGCATGTTGCAAACACCATTAGCACTGGTGCATTACTTTGACATACTTATCTGTCACATTTTATATATGAAAGAATCAATCTACCAAAACCCAAGAGATTTCTCTAAAACCTGGACACATATCTAATTACTAGGGCCAGAATCCAAGTTTCCTAGCAACACTTTTCCTGTAGTTTTTCCTCCTATGCTGATACAGTATACTGACACTTTTGATAATGAATTACAAATGTGCATTATTAGTCATTATTTTGTGTGATCTTCCCAAAGACTTCAAGCAATCCATAGAGAAAGGATTATGCATGTATTAGAGAAGAATGCTGATTCACGGTGACCATATTCTGCCTCCAAATGAAAGTCTTCCTGAATGTATTAGTTCTTTTTTCAAGTAGTTTTTCACTAGACAACATTTAAACCATGCTACATTAGCAAGGTTACTTTTGCAAAGATTTGTACTCGGCCCTCACAGCTCACTATGACCTACGTTTTCTCTTCTCCACAAAGCAGCATTCTGTGTACTGCTTCTACTGACAGTGTTAAATGCCAGAAAAGTGACAGTTAAAGTTGTGATGAGGTTCTTCATGGTTATATTTCTGCCAAAACAATACAAAAACAATTCGTGGGACTAGAGATGTTGTTCATTTGGTAGCGTGCTTGCTGAGCATGCATGACGAGGGTTCAATCCTTAGTACTCCACACAATGGGATGTCGAGGGAGGACATATCGCAGGGAAGATGAAGGCAGAAAGATTAGAAGTTCAAGGTCATCCTTGGCTACACATGGGCATTGAGGCCAGCCTGGGATATATGAGACCCTGTCTCAAAAACCCGACCAACCAACCAACCAACCAACCAAACAAACTTCATGATAAAATACTAATGTACCTTGTGTTTTGCTCTACCACTACTCAAAAATGTTTTATGAAAGTAAAGAAGTAATGT
Source organism: Nannospalax galili (assembly GCF_000622305.1). Taxonomy (NCBI): domain Eukaryota; kingdom Metazoa; phylum Chordata; class Mammalia; order Rodentia; family Spalacidae; genus Nannospalax; species Nannospalax galili. Next base: position 536,377 of record NW_008342423.1, read on the forward strand.
CACTCTCCAATCTCTTCACTTTTTGCTACTTTTCAGTGACAAACAAGTAGGCAAAACAAAAAGTGTACCCAAAACACACTGTACTTGTTTAAAAGGCCTATTGTTTAACTGTGATGTGACTCAAACACAAACAATTCCTCAATTGTGTTCTGAAGGAGACTAGGAATAGCTAAATACACAGCAGAACTAAAAAAGTAGTGGTGTCTGGAACAAGTCAGTCCAACGAGTTTAATTAATTATAAACTACTCAAATCAACTAAGGTATACAAAGTGCAAACCACGTACTACTGGAAAACATGACAAGAAAGTATCCGATTCATAGCTTATTTATATCTCATAAGTAACTTATGAATGTAATAACACTGATCAGAACTCTAACAATCTATCATAAGCTGCAAAAGCCCTAATACCAATCTACCTCCAAAAGTCTTAAAAAACCTTTGTGAGTGAAAGTGTCAATGAAAATATTGCTCAAATTGCCTCTAAATGCTAATACACACTAAAAACACAGGGTTTGCAAACTGCAAAGAAAGAAATGCTTTCTTCTGATGATAATGTTAATCAATACATCAGGCCTTTGCAGCCTAGTGGAAAGCTGCAAAGAGGTAAAGCAGGAGATACAGGAAACACAACTGAAGACTGGTAAGAAAGAAGGAACATGCAACTGTATCAAACTCAAACATTTGGATAATTTATCAAAATATTTTAAGTCATGGAGCCAGTAAGGTGGCTCAGTGTGTAAAGGTATTTTCTGCCATACCTGATGACCTGACCTGAGTTGGATCCCTAGAACTACATGGTGGAAGTTGTCCTCTGACCTACCACCCACACACAAACAAAATACATGTAAAAATAAAGTTAAAAAAATTTAACTGTGCCCCAGCTGGCACAAAATGAAGCTAGTAAAAATAAGAGAGATGAGGGGTGCAGAGAAGGCTCAGCAGTTAAGAGCTGCTCTTGCAGAGGATCTGGGTTCCATTCCCAGCTCCTACATGGTGACTAGCAACCATCCTAACTCCAGTTCCAGGGGATCTTCTTCTGGCCCCTGTGGCACAGGTGCCTTACACATATGCAGGTAATACATTCATACACATAAAATAAAAAATATAATATTTAAATAAATTATTTTTAAAAATAGGAGGGACGATTTCATTGCACTACTAAAGTGAAACCAGATACTCAAAAGAATAAGCCATTTACTAGGGGCTGGAGAGATGGCTCAGCAGTTAAAAGCACTGACTGCTCTTGCAGAGGACCCGGGTTTGATTTACAGCACCCACATGGTGGCTACGAGCCGTCCTTAACTCCAATTCCGGGGAAATCCGAAGACCTCTTCTGACCTCCATGGCATTGCACGACACAGGTGCACACACATACATGCAGGCAATACACTCATACACATAAAATAAAAATAACAAAGAAAATATTAAAAAAAAAAAAAGAACACGCCATTTACTAATTCAGTTATTCTCAAGAAGTTTGAATAAACCCATAGGGTCCTTATGCTTCTACTTTGATGGAAGCCACACAACAGACAAATAATAAAACTAGAATCTCTTTTACATAAAGCTAGGATGGGGCATGGTGGTGGTGCACAGCTTTAGGCCCTCTGAAGTGAAGTGTCAAGCAGACAGACCTCTGTGAGTTCCAGGCCACCCTGGTCTACATACTGTGTTCAAGGTCAGCCAATGTTACCTGGTGAGTCCCTGTCTCACCTTCCCCCCAAAAGACATAAAGTTAGGACCTAAAATTTGTCTACAGGAGAAATCAAATTAGAAATAGATCTCCCTGCGCAAAAGGGAATAAGGCAATCTTAATCAATGAGCCTAGTCATAGTTAAAGGTGGGGGGGTGTCACTGAGAAATCCTAACAAATACACACATCCCCACATACTCCTTTGCTTGCTGTGTAAGTCTAACCATGACTCTCCTGCTTTAGCCTCCTGCATGCTGAAATTACAGGTATGAATCAGCACATCAAGTTCTAAATGAATCTTTTTTGGGGAGAAGGGGGATCTTTTTGAGGCAAGGTCTCTCTGTAGCCCCAGCCGGCCTGAAACTCAATGTGTAGATCAGCCTAGCCTTGAACTCAGAGATCTGCCTGCCTCTGCCTCCTGAGTGCTGGGAGTAAATGTACTTTTACAGTCTGAATTCAGATTTAACTGAATTTAGTTACATTTGAGAACATTCTTTTCTTTTCTTTTTTTTTTTATTTATTTTTGGTCTTTTTGGAAACAGGGTCTCCCTGTAGCCCAAGCTGGCCTGGAACTCATTATGTAGACCAGGCTGGCCTTGAACTCCCAGAGATCAACCTGCCTCTGCCTCCCAAGTGCTAGGATTAAAGGCGTGCACCACCATGCCTGGCTTACATTTGGTAACATTCTTTAGTGAGTGAAATAATTACAAAGCCTCTTCAAGAGAAACTAACTCTAACACTGCTATCAAATAATACCCAAAGATGATTATTATTTTGGTAACAGGGTCTTACTGTAGCCCAGACTAGCCTCAAATTTGCTATGTAGAGGGGATGACTTCAAACTTGTTTTTTGAGACAGGTTCTCACCATGTAGCCCTGTCCTCCAACTTGCAGAGATCCAACTGCTTTAGTCTCCTGACTGCTGAGTTTACAATTGTATACCATCATCCCAAGGTACCCAGTAAGATGTCATACATCATAAAAACTGAAAAACATGTTTCTAAATGAACAATGCTAGCCAGTTTAGACAAACTGCTGCCACTATTACAGTTGTAGACTTGAAAGCTTAGTCAACCTTTACCTTTAATCCATTTATTCAATCACCAAGCAAAAGGATGGAAGATGGCAGATGCTGAACTCCTTTTAGGGTTTTATCTGTAGTAGTTACTTTTCCTTGCTGTGATAAAATACCTTTAAAAAGCAACTTTAAAAAGGAAGGTTTGCTAGGTGTGGTCCAAAGTCACAATGGCTCTTCCCACAATTAACCAATTCTAGAAAATTCTTCAGATAAGTCCAGAGGTTTGTTTCCAAGATTCTAAATCCTGTCAGGTTGACAATATTAACCATTTCTTTAAGTCTCTAATGTTTTGCTATATTAGAAGAAACGAGTGTCATCAATTGCAAATGACTTATAAAATGCAAGTAAAGCTAAAAGACATGGTTTATAAAACAGTAATATAGAGATCTAGGATACAGTCACAGAACACAGTGTCCTCTTATCTCAGATCATTTCACAGTACCAATAGGCAAAAAGAAATTTCTAATCATTTCTTTAGTGACCTGACTGAAACAAATTCATTTGTATTCATGGCTTTAAAACTTAATATTTGAGGCCGGGTGTGGTGGCGCAAACCTTTAGTCCCAGCACTCGGGAGGCAGAGGCAGGTGGATCTCTCTGAGTTCCCAGGACAGCTGGGGCTACAGGGAGACCCTGTCTCAAAAAGACCAAAACAAACAAACAAACAAACAAACAAACAGTATTTGAAAAGAAATACATATAACTTGAAAGAAAACAATATTGTTCATTCTGAATTACATTTCATTCTGAATGGACAACATGTACTTCCAAAGGTAGTCACACTCACCCTCACTTTCTACTCCACAGTGATTTGACCTTCAGTCTCAGCAGCTACTTCACAGACAGACATCAACAAATTTATCACAATCCAGTGTTGAAACTAGTCTTCCTAGACCCAGAGGTTTCCTAAATTCAATAGATTTCATTTGCTGTTCAACTTCAAAATTGAAAGTAAGGGCTGGAGACATGGTTCAACATTGTAAGAGTACTGGCTGCTCTTGCAGAGGATCTGGGTTTAGTTCCCAGCACCCACATGGTGGCTAACATCTATCTGTAACCCCAGTTCCAGGGAATCCCATGTCCTCTTCTGGCTTCCATGGGTATTGCATGCACTAGTGCACTTATACACATGCAGGCAAAACACTCATATACACAAAAATAAATCTTTTTTATTTATTTTTTATTTTATGTGTATGCGTGTATTGCCTGCACGTAGGTTAAGTGCACTGGTGTCGTGCAATGCCCGCAGAGGTCAGAAGAGGCTGTCGGATCCCCTGAGACTGGAGTTATATACAGTTGTTAGCTGCCATGTGGGTGCTGGGATTCGAACCTGGGTCTTCTGCAAGAAGTCAGTGTTCTTAACCTCTGAGCCATCTCTCCAGCCCCAAATAAATAAATCTTTTAAAGAACTCTAAAGTAGCCAGGTGTGGTGGCACACACCTTTAGTCCCTGCACTTGGGAGGTAGGGGCAGGCACTATCTGTGAGTCCAAGGCCAGCCTGGTCTATATAGCAAGTTCCAGGTCAGCTGGGGCTACAGGAAGACCCTGTCTCAAAAAGACCAAAAATAAAAAAATAATGAATAAATTTTTTAAAAGTCTAAAGTACTCCATGGTGTCTACAAGCTTGGTGAGGGAACCCCAGAGTCTAGGTGTGGCTTGGGAACTATGGACCCATAATATGCATACAAGGGGGAAAATGTTCTGAAGGACAAAGGCCAAGTAGAGAGATACTAAATTCATGAATTTACTCAAAATTGTACAAATGCCAAATTTCCTCAAACTGATCTCGATTGACTCACTGCACTCCTAATCAATTTCAAAAAGTCTTTGTAAAACAACGGAACACCAATTCTAAAATTTACATGAGAAGCCCAGGGAATAGTAAGGATACTTTGAAAGAATAATCATATCTAATAGCTCACCCTAACAGGAAAGTTTTTTACATTACACAATTAGATTCTGATACCATATCGCTTTGCAGCTTTTCAGATCCTTTTGTTCAAGCTACTAGTCTAGCAACCAGCTATTTGTTGTGGCCATCTTTTGCATTCAGCAACAAGAGAACACTTTACAACACTGATATGGTATGTGGCACACACGCACATGCAATCTAGGGAATGGAAAAAAGAGATTCTTTCCTTTCTCACCCTGTATTTGATGATCCTGTGACTTACTTCATGCAGCTTCCTGAAGGACAATGCAAACCTAATGAACCACTGGTTATACTTCCCTTTGGCCACTGCTCCTTCCAGGCTTTATTCCCTTTTCCTTACATTTCTGCTCCCTGGGAATGTACTTCCTAATAAGGTAAAGTTATATAAGTCCTGTCCCAAGCACCAACTTGGAAAAGTCCAGATAAAGAGAGATCTCTATTTTATATTACATATATATAATACCAAAAATACTTCAGCCAAAAAATATGAAAGTCAAAATTCTCTTAAATGATTTTAGAATGTTTACGTAGAAGATTATTTTATGACACAGAAAGCACTCTGAAGGAGACTATTAAATAAAAACTGTAGAGGGCAGATCTGGCTTTGGTAGGCTACAGCTGAGATCCTAGCAGACAGCCGAAGAGGGTGGGTTCGGACCTCCATCAGGGTAGGGGCTCTGTGCTCAGCAGACTTCCAAAGAGTGCCGGGTTCTGGCCTCCCTCTGGCCTCCAACTACCAGAGGGCCTGAGAACTCAGGTGACTGCCTGACAGCCCCCTGGATCCTGCCTCCAGGTGGTGGTGAGCTTGCCCTAACTGTATCCCCTACCTGAAATTTTGTGAAGCCCCTCCCAAGGCCCCAGGGCAGATCTGGCTTTGGTAGGCTAAGGCTGAGATCCCAGCAGACAGCCTGAGAAGGTGGGTTCAGACCTCCCTCAGGGTAGCAGCACTGAGCTCAGCAGACTGCCAGAGACTGCCAAGTTCTGGTCCCCCTCTGGCCTCCCTCTGGCATAGGGTTGACAATGCATGGGGCTGTCTGAGAGACCCTGGATCCTGCCTCCCTGAATCCTGAAGGATGCCTGAGTGTACCTGACTGGAACCTGAATTGGGCTTCTACGGGTCCTCCTGAATAGCTATAGCTGATGTGAAGCCATCAGTTCCCTCCAAAATAAACCTGAGAGAACCTGAACCCTGTACCAACCAGCTTTACATAACCAATAAGGAAAGGACCTAGGCACCTGGATAATACAAACAGAAGCATACTTCAACTTAATTCTCATATCAGAATCATAGCAACAAAAGAAACTCACATGCCAAAACCACAATGAAAGAATAATAAAATGGAAAGCCAAAACACCATGTCCCCACCAAACCCCAAACCCCACTAATCCTGTAGAAGAGTTAGACAAGAAGAACCCCCCCAGAGATAACCCAGGACACTTAATTTAAAAGAACAATCATAAACATGATGAAGGAATTCAACGAATTTAAGGAATACACAAATCAAAGAGCTAAAAGAAGATAGGGATAAATTTTTGAGTGAATTCACAAGAGACAGAAACACTGAAGAAAACTCAGGCAGAAATGAAGAAGGAAGTATAAAACTCAATAAGCCAACTTGAAACAACAGGGGAAAGTCTCACCTTTAGAATGAATGAAATGGAAAACAGAATATCAACACTGGAAGATAAAGTTGAAGAATTGGACCACTCAAGCAAAGAGTATGGAAACTTTTAAAAAACACAGGAATGGAATATGCAAGAGATATGGGACACTATGAAAAGATCAAATATATGGATCATAGGAATAGAGGAAGGAGAAGAATTTCAGGTTAATGGAATTGACCAGATCTTAAACAGGATTGTAGAAGAGAATTTCCTGAAATTAAGGAAAGACATCCCCATACAAATACAGGAAGCACA
>NW_008342423.1:543168-544442 GCF_000622305.1 Nannospalax galili
CAGCCCAGAATACTACACCCAGTAAAAATGTCTGTTATAGTTGAGGGGGAAAGAAAAATCTTCCATGACACGAATAGCCTGGAAGAATACATGTCCACAAAACCAGCCTTTCAAAGAATACTTGAAGCAACACAGAGAGCAGAGAGAAACATCTATACCTTGGGGGCAATGAAGAAAAATAAAGATATAATCTAGGAAACACAAAATTACACAGAGAACACAAACAGCAATCAAAATGACAGCAACCAATACACACCTTTCAATAATAACCTTAAATATCAATGGACTGAACTCCCCAGTCAAAAGACATAGAGTAAGTGACTGGATTAAGAAACAAAATCCATCTCTTTGCTGTCTGCAAGAAACCCATCTCACCTTCAAGGATAGGCACTACCTTAAGGTAAAAGGGTGGAAAAGAGTACCAAGCAAATGGCACTAAGAAAACAAGCAGGGGTTGCAATTCTAATATCTGACAAAATAGACCTCAAAGTAAAACTAATCAGAAGAGATAAGGAGGGTCACTTCATTCTGATCAAAGGAACAGTTAACCAAGAAGATATTACAATCTTTAACATATATGCACCAAATTCTGGTGCACCCAAATTCATAAAACAACACTACAGGACTTTAAGACACAGATTAATCCTAACTCAGTAATAATAGGGGACTTCAATACTCCACTGTCTCCATTAGACAGGTCAACTGGACAAAGAATAAACAGAGAGAGGTCTGAATTAAATGATATCATATATCAAATGGACCTAACAGACATCTTTCAATTACTCCACCCAAACACCAAAGAATACACTTTCTACTCAGCACCCCATGGAACCTTCTCCAAAATCGACCATATACTGGGGCACAAAACAAACCTCAACAAATACAAAAATATTGAAATAATTCCATGCATTCTATCAGAACACAAAGCAATAAAGCTCAAAATCAACTACCCTAGTGCCCTAGTCACTACACGAACTCATGGCGATTGAACAATACACTCCTAAACAATGAGTGGGTCAAAGGAGAAATTGAGAAAGAAATAAAAGAATTCCTGGAATTCAATGAAAAGGACAATAAAACACAACACAACCTCTGGGACATAGAAAAAGCAGTCCTAAGAGGGAAGTTTATAGCTCTAAGAGCCTACATTAAAAAATCATAAAGAACACAAATAAATGACTTAACGTTGCAAGTCAAGACACTTGAAAAGCAACAGCAAGCAAAACCCAAACCCAGCAGACAAGAAGAAATAACAAAACTCAGGGCAGAAATCA
>NW_008342423.1:544489-546248 GCF_000622305.1 Nannospalax galili
GAACAGTGAAGAGAAATACATGAGCTCTAAGCAACAGAAATATAAAGTCATCAGGAGATGAAATTCTAGAATAAACACACTGCAATAAGAGAAGCACAAAACACAGAAGAATCACAATAATAAAGTTGAAGTCCATGTACTAAAGTAAAAAGAAACAGAACTGGTGACAAGGGAAGTAACTGACCTGGAGCACAGAGAAGATAGAATGAGGAGGTGGACAGTTGTGTCCTTAAAGATGGGATAGACAATGACCCATCATCAGGGGTGCTTCAGGCTCACTTTTGCTTATGTCCTCAATGAATATAGATGCAAAAATTCTCAATAAAGCACTTGAAAATTGCATACAGGTCCATATCATAAGACCATCCATCATGATCAAGTTGGCTTTATTCCAGAGATGCAGGGATGGTTCAATACACATAGCTTAATAAACAAAATAAATCATGTAAATAGACTTAAATACAAAAATACATAATCATCCCAATAGACTCAGAAAACACCTTTGACAAAATTCAACATGCACTCATGATAAATATCCTAGAGGGTATTGGACTGGAGGGGACATACCTCAACATAATTAAAGCTATACACAACAAACCCACAGCCAATATCATTCTACATGCAGAAAAACTGGAAGCATTCCCATTAAAACTAGGAACCAGACAAGGATGTCCACCATCTCCACTCCTTTTCAACATAGTGCTTGAAACTCTTGCTAGAGCAATAAAACAGGAGAAGGAAATAAAAGGAGTAATAATTGGAAGAGATCAAACTATCACTTTTTGCAGATGATATGATAAGAGATCCCAAAAGTTCCACCAGAAAACTCCTAGAACTGATCAACATTTTCAGCATAATGGCAGGTTATAAAATCGATCTACAAAAATCAGTAGGCTTTCTATATACCAATTACAAGCAGTTGGAGAAAGAATACAGAGAAATGCTCCCATTCACAATGCTACAAAAAAATTAAAGTTATCTTGGAATAAATCTGACAAAAGGCACCAAAGATCTCTATAATGAAAATTTTAAATTGTTAAAGAAAGAGATTGAGGAAGACACCAAGAGATGGGAGGACCTCCCATGTTCATGGACTGGAAGAATTAATAGTGTTAAAATGACCACCCTACCGAAAGCAATATATAGGCTCAATGCAATCCCAATCAAAATCCCCGTGACATACTTCATAGAATTAGAAAAAATGCATCCTTGGGCTGGAGAGATGGCTCAGCAGTTAAGATCAGTGGTTGTTCTTGTAGAAGACCCAGGTTCGAATCCCAGCACCCACATGGCAGCTAACAACTGTCCTAACTCCAGTTCCAGGGGATCCAACAGCCTCTTCTGTCCTCCGTGGGCATTGCACGACATGGGTGCACTTACCTACATGCAGACAATACATGCATACACATAAAATAAAAATAATAAATAAAAAAACATTTAAAAAACAAAAATGAGGAGCCGGGCATGGTGGCGCACGCCTGTAGTTCCAGTACTTGGGAAGCAGAGGCAGGCGGATCTCTCTGAGTTCAAGGCCTACGTGGTTTACACAGTGAGTTCCAGGACAGCTGGGGCTATAGAGAGACCCTGCTTCAATAAGAAAAACAAAAAGAAAAGAAAAGGAAAAATGCATCCTTAAATTCATATGGAGGCACAAAAGACCCCAGATAGCCAAAGCAACCCTGAGCACAAAGACCAACGCTGGGGGGATTACTATACCAGATCTCAAAGTATACTACAGAGCCATAGTCATAAAAACAGC
>NW_008342423.1:546468-546756 GCF_000622305.1 Nannospalax galili
CATTGTGGAACTAGAAAGCCTGAAACTATTAGAAGAAAATATTGGTAGTAACTTACAGGATATAGGTGTAGGAAAGGATTTTCTAAATCAAAAGTTGCTCAGGAATTAAGGTCAGCAATCAATAAGTGGGACCTCATTTAACTAAAACGCTTCTGTATGGCAAAAGAAACAATCAAAAAAGTGAAGAGAAAACGCACAGAATGGGGAAAAAATCTTCACCAGTGACACATCTGACAGAGGTTTAGCATCCAGAATATATAAAGAATTCAAAAAACAAAGAATCAAGAA
>NW_008342423.1:547291-547566 GCF_000622305.1 Nannospalax galili
ACTAAAAATGAACCTACCATATGACCCAGTTATACCACTCTTTGGCATATACCCAAAGGACTCATCCTACATTGTAGAGATACTTACACAACCAGGTTTGTGGCTGCTCTTAAGTAACCTAAGTGTCCCTCAACTGACGAGTGGTTAACAAAAATGTGGTATATTTACACAATGGAGTTGTATTCCACAGTAAAGGATGAAACAATGAAATTTGCAGGTAAATGGATGGATCTAGAAGTGAAGTAACACAGACTCAGAAAAACAAACGATGTATG
>NW_008342423.1:547613-548049 GCF_000622305.1 Nannospalax galili
AATTCCAGGTCCTTTTAATAAGATGATGCTATACAGCAGTCTCTTCTGCATGAAATAACTACCATCATCATGACTTCAACTGAGCCTGACTGCTAATAGTCACAATTGGGCTCGTTAATGGTTGTGCTCATTCATTAAAAGAGTGCCAAGCAGGGTCACTGGACCCTCACCTGTGTCCAGCCACTCTTCCCAGCCAACTAGTCCAGCCTTGGAAGACAAAAGAAAAATGATGAAGAACCCAAGAGAGGGATGGTCTCAAGAAACTCCAATGGACTCTCGTATGAACATTTGAAAACTGCCCTGTTCTGACTTTTTTCTAGTTCCCTGTCTAGAACTTGTAATGCTAATTACTCTTGTCTTTACTTTTCCTTCACATCTCCCATTCATGATTCAAGGACTTTCTTTTCCCCTTAGAGACAAGAGTTATGGAATTTGG
>NW_008342423.1:548271-569862 GCF_000622305.1 Nannospalax galili
AGTGGTCAGGAAATTGAGAAGGAGTGGAGGGACATGGGATGTATTGGAAGAGAAAGAGAGAGTAGAAATGATGTAAATACTATGATATTCTTTAAAAGTTAAATTATATAATATCATATTACCCTACCTTCCCTGAGGAACTATTGGCATCTGATCACTGCTGGTGAGGGAGATTTGCTTGTAAGGAAATGATGCTAGATAGGTTGACCAGGACCCAATGGATGAATTCACACTGAGGGATATTTGGGGACACAATCTTAAATAAATAGACCTTAACATATTAGACAGAATGCATGAAATCCAGTGAGGGCACTATATGGTGGCACAGATAGGGTAAGGGGTCTAAACATGATCAAAAAGGATTTTTTTTAAAAAACAAAAAAAAAAAAAAAAAAAAAGGATTTTAGGGTTACCTCTTCAGAGCGGGGAATATTATGTTGGAGAGGAGGGAGTGGGCACTGATTTGATCAAAACACCTTGTATGCATGTATGAAATTTTCAATAAATTTTTTGTAAGATTTAAAAAAAATATTATTATTAATTATTTAAAAAATTTAAAAAAAACATGAAATGGGAGTAGTTTAAGAAAAGGGAGCAGATGGTTAAGAGTATTGGCTCCTCCTGAGAGGTCCCAGGTTTGAATCCCAGTATCCACATGGTGGCTAAGAACCACCCAATTCCAGAGGATCTAATGCCCTCTTCTAACCTCTGCGGGCACTTCAGGATTCGGGTGCACCTACCTACAGGCACAACTCTTATACACATAAAATAAAAAGTTTAAAAAAAGGAAGCAGAATAAATTTTAAAAGGCTGTACAAAAATCAAAAATACAATAGCATAAAGCTAGCCAAGTGTGGTGGTGGCACACGCCTGTAGTCCCAGCACTCAGGAGCAGAGAAAGATGATCTCCAAGAGATCAAGGCCAGACCAATGTTGGTGGTAAAAACGGCAAATATTTAAAGTGCTCAGACAGAACAGAAATGGTGAACCAACCTAATAATTACAAAGTTTTCAAGGAAAACATGAGGACAATGGAAACAGAACTAGTTCTGTTTTCATTCTGGAAATGAAAAGCTAAGTAATGTTTCAGGCCACAATAATGAACATTTATGGGACATAAGCTGCCAAAATAGGAATGTAGAGATCCTACTACTATTCAGGCGAAAGACCAGGCCGAATGCAGGGAAGGCCTAAGACAAAATGATTAACTAAAGATGACACAGGATAATTCTGACAGAAGTTCTGTGAAAGTCAGTGATGTTGTAATCATGAAATATGGCTTTCAAATATCCTCTGACAAATGCAGGCTGGCTGGCAGACACAATCAAATGTAAAATTGAGAAAATTGGCAATAAATGCACCTGAATAAAACTTCAAGGAATGTAATCATGAGACAAAAATATGAAAGAAGATGAAGTTAAAAACAGTATTAAAAACACATTAACAATATCCTGATTTTCAAGGTTATCTCAAAGTCTTGAAAGAGGATAAACTGTGGCAAGATTAAAAGACAAAACTACATGCCAGGCATGGTAGTGCACGCCTTTAATCCCAGCACACAGGAAGCAGAGGCAGGTGGATCTCTGTGAGTTTAAGGCCAGCCTGGTCTACACAGTGAGCTCCAGGTCAGCCAAGACTGCAAGGGAACCCTGTCTCAAAATAACCAAAAGCCAAAGCAAAACAAAAAAGAAAAAACTAGTCTTCTGCTACAGAGAGTCAAAATAATCAGAAGTGTTTACCTATTTTTCAATTTAGATTTAGATATGAATGCACTCAAACAAGCATACTTTATAGGATACATTCATTTCAAACATTTGAGATCAAAGCAAACAAGATACAATTTACAAATTAAAAACACAAAACACTGACAGATGAATGGATAAGCAAAATGTGCTACATACAGTGGAATATAACTCAGCCTCAAAAAGGAGTTAAGTACTAACGCATGCTACAATGTAGTGGACTCTGAAGACATTAGATAATATAAAAGACACAAAAGGACGACTGTTGTACGATCCCACTTTATGAACTATCTAAGAAGAGGCAAATTTATAGACACAAAGTCGATTAGATGTTGGTTATCATGGAAGACTGCTAGACTTTGAAGGTATGTGGGAAGGAGGTCTTTAAGGAACAAACCAGCAGGCTGAGGAAGCTGTGTATTCTGGAGAATGATTGTAGGCTCCAGGCTCCCAGAACTAGTAGGGCAAAGACCCATCTGGAAAGTAAAGGTCTCACTCTGTTCCACTCCTCATCTTCAGGACCAAGATTTGTATGGAAGCAAAAGCAACTGCTGGAGTTCTGGTTCTGTGCATAGAACCTCCCCATCTTTGCCCCCTGACCAGGAATCTCTCTTATCTTATTCCACACACACACACCTTGCCTGGAAATGGCTGGGGAGTTTCAACCTGTAACTATAAATGCTGCCCACCACAAAATTGTAAACTTAAACATTAGGAGGTTTTTGGGGGGGAGGGGGGGTTACTCAACTGCATAGTTCTGGAGCATGAACTTGAAGATGACAACGTGGTCCACATAGTGGGTTATGTGCATTTCCTTGTTGCTCCCAGCACTGGGGAAACAAGAGAATGGCCCCGACAACCCAACCCTGAGAAAAAGGAGGGACAGAAGGGTTTAAGGTCAGCACAGATGACAAAGTAAGTTATTAGGTGGTTTAGTTGGATTTCTGTTGTAATAAATTATTTGTGTACCATTCAAAATTGTTAAGATGGTAATTTTATATTAAATGTATTCAACAAAAACTTAAAAACAAAAACCTCAAAGCACCAATAAAGGAAAGCATTAAGTAAAATAAACACAAAAAGTAATCATTCAATGTGCTAATGAAACAAGTATTTTAAGCATTAATTTTAGAATAAAACAAAACAGGCTTTACACAGATTCCTGTTTTGAGACAAAAGTCTTGCTAGTATATAACCAAGGTTAGTCTCTGTTCTCTTGCTTCAGTCTCCCAAGTGCTGGGATTAGAGGCATGTGTGCCACCACACCCTGCTTACATGCCATTTGAGAAAGAACAACAAAACAAAATGGCAAAGGAAGACAAAGCTTAATGATATACTGAAGCAAAAAAATACAGACACAAATTTAAGACAAAACATAAAATGCAGAGCCAGGGGTGGTGGCACACACCTGTAATACCAGTAATCCCAAACTACCTCCAAACTCTAGGGGTGGAGGCAGGAGGATTAGGAGTTCAAGATCATCCTCAGCTACACAGTAAATTCTAGGCCCGCCTAGGCTTCACAAGTTTCAAAAAGAAAAAAGGATGTCTGGTGAAATGGTTTAGTGGGAAAAGACACTTGGCACCAAGCCAGAGGATCTGAGTTCCATTCCCATGATCTACATGGTGGAAGGAGAAAAATGGCTCCTATAAAGTTGTCCTCTGATACTTGTATGCCCCCACCCTACACAAATAATAAAATTTTTAAAAAGATGCAAAGATAATAGGACAATTACTTTTTACTGATAATGTAAAACCCACAAGGAAGATCTGAAGCAGTGCAGAATTTACACATCTTACCAAATAATACAGCATCAAACACACAATAAAGTCATCAAGGTTAAGCGAATGAGAAGATAGGACAGAGACTGGTAGAAAATATTTGCAAAAAAATTACCTAATATAGGGGCCCGAGAAATGGCTCAGCTGTTAAAAGCGTTGGCTGCTCTTGCAGAGGAACCTGGGTTTGGTTTCCAACACCCACATAGCAGCTTACAACAGTCCACACCACAAGTTCCAGGAGATCTAACACCCTCTTTTGACCTCTGCAGGCATTGCACAACATAGATGCACTTCCATACACTCAGGCAATACATTCACACACATAAAATAATATTCTTTAAAAATTACCCTATATAAGACTATTACATAAGTTACAAAGAACTCAACTCAGCAATAGAAAAATAAACAAATTAAGAAAGGGACAAAACAGCTGGGGGTGGTGACACACACCTTTGATCCCAGCAGAGGCAGGTAGATCTCTTTAGGATCTCTATGAGATCCAGGTCAGTCTGGTCTACATAGTGAGTTCCAGGCAGGCTGGGACTAACGAGACCCAGTCAAACAAAACAAAACAAAACGAACAAAACTAAGATGAGGAAGAGTTCAAGGCCAGCCTGGTCTACAGCTGGTGCTACAGGGAGACCCTGTCTCAAAAACAAAAACAAACAAACAAAGAAATGGATAAAATAGCTAATGAAATACTTACCAAAGATGATATACAAACAGCAAAGCAGCATACAAAAAAGATGTTCAACCTTATCCATCATTACAGTCATCATTATGAGTTTGTTGGGGTTTTTTTGTTGTTATTTGTTTTTGTTTTGACAGGGTCTCCCTCGTCCCAGTCCACCTACAAGACATTATGTGGACCACGCTGGCCTGCCTCTGCCTCACGAAGGCTGGGATTAAAGGTGTGCACCACCATGACCCACCATTATGAGATTTTTAAGAAATAATGAAATACTACTAATATGGCTTTATTAGAAAAGCTAAAATTCAAAACACAGGTAACATCACATGCTAGGAAGGATGTGAAAAGACAGGAATTATCAGCACTGAGGAGAATACACACAAAATACACAGCTTTGAAAAACAATACAGACATTCTCATGAAACTACATATACCACCACCACACAATCTGGCTCCTGAATTGAACCCAAATCAGTTGAAAAGTTATGTTCACAAAAAAAAAAAACCCTCCTTTTCAGGATCTGAGCAGTCATTACTCCAAATAAGACATATAAATGACTATAAGAACATGAAAAGATGATCAATGTCACTATTAATTATAGACATGCAAATCAAAACTATAAGGGAAGTACACTCAATACACAGTAAGATGGCTACTATTAAAACAACGACAAACCAAAACAGTGGTGGTGCTCAACTTTAATCCACTTGCGGAGGTGGAACTCTGGGAGATGGAGGCCAGCCTGGTTTATATAGGGAGTCCCGGCTCCTTTTTGGCTCCTCAAAAAAATTAAAAGTAGTTATACCTTATGACTCAGCAATTTTACTTCTGGAACAAACAGGACTCTTGAAGAGACATTTGTACATCTATACTGATAGCAGCATTGCATACAATGGCTAAACTGTGGAAGGACCACCCAAGTGTTCAATGATGAATGAAGGGTTAAGCAAAATATGGTACTTACATAGAATGAACTATTGTTCAACCATAAGAAAAGGATGTATTAACATATGCCACAACATGGATGAACATTGAATCCATTAGTTAAAATGAAAGAAGCCAATTCCAAAGTTGTACTTAAACAAGTAGTCAAAATCACAGAGAGAAAAGTAGAGCAGGGAGCTACTGTTTAATAGGCAGAGACTCTCAGTTTTGCACGATGAAAGTGGTCACCACACAACAGTTAATATAGTTACTATATGGCACTGTAAACTTAGAAATGGTTAATATGGTAACTATTATTTATACCACAATGAAAAAACAGAGAACAAAACCTTGGACAGGGAGATAGCTCATCAGGCAAAAGCACTTGCCATGCAAATCTGATGACCTGAGTTTGATTCCCAGAACCATATAAAAAACAGGATGCTGGGGCATGCATCTATAACTTCAGTAGACCAGGAGGTGGAGGCAGGAAAATCATCTAGAAATTCACTAACTTGGAATGTGCAGTAGGAAGGACAGAAACTAGAGACTCAGAAGGCTAGAGAAATGGAGTGCCTCCTGTTCTTTCAGAGTTCAGTTCCTGTACCCACTTCTGGTGGCTCACAACTACCTGTAACTCCAGCTCCAGAGGATCAAATGCACTCTCCTGGCACTCACACTCATATGCACACACCCACAGACACACTTACATACACATAAAAACAACCGTCAACAAAGTGTAAGGCAAGAATGATTCCTAAAAGTTGTCCTCTGACCTCCACATGTACAGTCACACACAGAATGTCCATGTGCACACACACAATAAATAAAATAAAAATAAAACTGTACATGTGGATGTTTATAACAGCTTTATTCATAACTGCCAGAGGTGTCTTCACTAAGTGACAGAATGAATACTATGGGACACACAGACAATGGAATATTACTTAGTACTTACAGATATGAACTACCTTATAAAAGATACAGACGAACCTTATATGGATGCTGCAAAGTGGAAAAAGGCAAGTTGAAAAGGCTCGATACAGGAGATGGCTCAGCAGTCAGAGCACTGACTGCTCTCACAGAGGCCCAAGACTCAATTCCCAGCACCCACATAGTGGCTAACAACTGCGTGTTTAACTCCAGTTCCAAGGGATCCGACGCCCTCTTCTGACCTCCTTGGGTATTGCATGACACAGGTGCACTTACACATATGTAGGTAATACACTCATACATATATAAATAATAAAAAAATTAATTTATTTATATGTAAGTGTATTGCCTGCATGTAGGTAGGTGCATTGGTGTCATGCAATGCCCAAGGAGGTCAGAAGAGGGCGCCGGATCCCCTTAACCTGGAGTTACGGATGGTTGTTAGCCATCATGTGGGTGCTGGGTACTGAACCTGGGTCCTCTGCAAGAGCAGCCAGTGCTCTTAACCGCTGAGTCAACTCTCCAGCTCAAATAAAATTAAAAAACAAAAACAAAAACAACTCTATACTGTATGATTCCAACTACATGGCACCCTGAGGAAGGCAAAACAAGATAGTAAAACCAACAGTGGTTGCCACAGATCAAGGGGAGAGAGGAATGAACAAGCAGAGCACAGGGAATTTTAAAACTTATTATTATTATTATTATTTTTTTGTCTTTTTGAGACAGGGTCTCTCTGTAGTCCCAGCTGACCTAAACTCACTATGTAGACCAGGACCAGCCTGCCTCTGCCTCCTGAATGCTGGGATTATTTATTATTTTTTTTTTATTTTATATACGAGTTTTTGCCTCCATGCACACAAGTGCACTGGTGTCATGCAATGCCCAATAAGGCCAGAAGTGGGGTCAGATTCCCTGAAACTGGAGTTACAGGCAGTTGATGGCCGCCATGTGGAAACTAGGAACTGAACCCGGGTCGCCTGCAAAAGCAGTCAGTGCTCTTAACCATTCAGTCATCTCTCTAGTCCCAAGCACACAGAATTTTGAGGCAGGAAATGACTGTTTTTTATAATATATGTCATTATACATCTGTCAAAACCCACAGAATGTTCACCATGAGTGAATTCTACTGTAAACTATAGACTGTGAGTAGTAACAACATGCCACTGTTGGTTCATAAAGCTCTACTGCAGTAAGTAGCACTAGATATTAGCGATGGGGAAGCTTAGAGAACTTGGTACTTTCGGTTCTATTTTGCTGTTCACCTAAAATTGCTAGATAAAGTATATTAAAAAAAAACTTAAAATCATTAGAAACAGAAGAAACTGACTTTTTAATTGTAAAGTCAATACATGTTTATTTAAGGGACTTCATCTGTGACTCCTTCCCTGATCAACAAGGTGGCTGAAGTTAAAGACGTCTCATGATAATCCTTTTATTACTATTAAGATAACCCTTGTGCTGTCAGTCTTGCCATAGTTCTATGTCTGCATGGATTAAGGGCACAGTCATGACAACTTCAAAGTTCTCCATCTGAGATCTGGGCATCCAATTTCTTGAAACAATTTACTTTAGGAACGTTTTTAGGACTGATCTGCTTCTCAACTGCTGAACACCCCATACTCCTCTTAACAAGTTCATTCCTAAGCCCATCATACCCAGGAATACCATGATCTATAGGAAATGCCAATGCTACATTGAAACAAACATCCATTCACATTAAGACAGGTATCTTCAACTTCAGACAAACGTCATTACTAACTTTAGCCCTAGCTGGCGTGGAATGCCCTATGTAGACCAGGCTGGCCTTGAATGCATGAAGATCAGCCTGCCTTTGCCTCCCAAGCACTGGGATTAAAGGCGTGAACCCCCACGCCTAGCTTCAGATTCCTTCTCATATGCTTCAAACCTCATTACTAAACAATGAGTTCCTGGTTGCAAGATCTATTTTTGCACCTGCCTTTCATGCCTTTTTCTGTCCACCTGTAGGAAACAAACACACAAACACACACACACACACACACACACACACACACACACAAATGTACTGTCTACTTGTTTGAAGATCTGGGTCAAAGGAATAAAGAAAAAAACCAAAACTCTTCAGATGGAGTGCTATAAAGAAAACCAGACACAGCAGCAGGGCAGAAGGTAGATGCCTAATGTAGAGGCTGTTAGGGAAGGCCTCCATAAAATACAGTCTCAGTGAGATACAAAGACCTCATGACATATGAAGGCAAGACAGCATTCAGGTAGAAGAAATAAGCAATGGAAACACACCTCGATAAATAATGCCATCAAGGTCAGGTGTGCCACACACCTGTGATTAGAGCAGTTGTGAGCCTGAGGCTACAGAATTTGAGGGCAGCTGATCTAGGTTACATATAGAGTTTGAGGCCAGGCTGAATTACACAATGAGATGTGGTTACCATAAAACAACAACAACAAAAAAAATCCCACAATGCCACCCTTTTAATGTTTTTGCAGATTAAGAAGACTAAATTTAATGGTTTAAGTAATAAGAAATTAATAAAGACTAGTCCTTACCAGTAATAAGAACTAAGTCTTATAGGTTAGTAAGAAATGTAAGAAAGAAGTCAAATAAAACAATACAAATCATTAAATTTCACTTAATAGGTTTACATTAACTGTACTTTGCAAGTAGAAAACGTTAAGTTTTTACAGAACATTTATCAAAATGGATTATGCTTTAAGTCATAAAGAATCTTCAATAAATTTGGAAGATATAATCACTGACAAAAATGAAAAGAAAATTCAGGAGTGAATGGAAACATCCTAAAAACCTCTGGAGTCAGATGATCAAATTAGAGCCACCAACCATTTGTAAAGTTCTTAAAAGAAGAACATCATTCATGTAAATTACAGAGTGTAGCCAAAGCTGTACTCTAAGGCAAATTAAGAGCATTAAATGCTTCTATTATTAAGAGAGGGAAAAATGAATTGAGAATCCACTCAGAAAATAAAGGAACGCACATGATTCAGTGGTAAGAGTGTTACGCAAAGCCCTGGATTCAATCCCCAGTAAAGAAGGAAAAAAGTTAGAAAAAAATATAACAAAAGAAAAACATGAGTAAAACAAAAGACGAAAATAAAAATTAGGGTTTCAGAAAACAGAAAGCCAATGTAATAAATCTTGAAGCTGGTGTTGCTTTGAGGGCTGTACTCCAGCAGACAAACCATGGACAGACGCCATCTTCCTAAGCTTGGTTGTACCGGCTTGCCTAGAATCATCACTGCTAAGCTTGTTGTTGACTCAGGAGGCTTGCCTGTCATTTTGTGTACCAGTGGGGAAGTCATCATTCATGCTGGGATGAAGACTTTCCAGTGATGAAGACTTTCCAGTAAGGTCTTAGTGGAGGGAGCACCCACATTCCTTTAAGTAAACCCCTACGCATTGCTCTGTAAGTAAGCATAATAAACTCACTGGTTTCCCAGACTGTAGTTTGGTCAAATCGACCTCAGTTTGTAGGGACCAAGGAAGGAGGGGATGGATGTTGTTTACACCTTCAAAAAGGAATTTTAGCTACAGCTAGTTATTAAAAAAAACAAAGGGGCTGGAGAGATGGCTCAGTGTTTAAGAGCACTGGTTGCTCTTGCAGAGGACCCAGGTTTGGTTCCAGCACCTACATGGTGGCTAACAACTGTCTATAACTCCAGTTCCAGGGGATTCAACTACCTCTTCTGGCCTCTAAGGACATTGCACAACACAGATGCACCTACATACATGCAGACAAAACACTCATACACATAAAATAAAAACAGAAAAATTTAAATCCTCTTAATGGAAACACATGAATATACATGTGAACAAAGATATAATACAAAAAAGTCTATTTAAGGGTCCAGTTGCTCAAAATTAGAAAAAAACAGAAATGACCAAAAGTAAGAGTATCACATACTGTGATATCTTATAACCGTTAAAAAGATGAGGTGCACTGTCTGTATTCACATGGAAATCAATACACAGTGATTTTAAAAGTAGGTCATTGTGGCTCAAGCCTGCAATCCCAGATCAGGATAACTATGAGTTTGAGACCAGTCAGGCTACATGTGGAAACCCCATCCCAAAAGCACCAAACAAAAGAATCTAAATCAACTGAAAAATACACAACATACAACAGATTCCCACTGCTACCTTCTTAAATAAAACGGCTAACAAGGGGCATGGATAGAGACCTCTGATGAATGGGACTAGAAAAGTGAGGAAATAGTAATTTTCAGCTTTACTCTAAATAATCAAGTTATTTGAGCCTCTTGAATATGTGCTGCTTTTAGAATTTATTTTCAAAATAAGGAGAGAAAACTAGTCTGTTGTGATGGTTATCTTCAACAGCTGAAACTAAGGTGATCGTCATACTGTTTAATAGTTTTCACTACTTTATGTATTTTCCATAGGAAATATGCATACTTTCTAAATTTGAGAAAAATGTTTTAGAAAAAAATCTGTACTATCTCAGTAGCAAAACTATCAAAAGATAATTTAAAATTTTAATTATAGTCTCAGAAACCTGGTTGTTTCCCTGAGAAAGCAGTTTTTGAGGCAGGGTCTAGGTAGCTCAGGTGGACCTTGAACTACAAACCCTTTTATTAGCCTCCTGAGTGCTGAAATTTCAGACTTGTGCCACACCTCGCCTGAAAACAGCTTACTTAAAATTAATTGTTCTTTGCTTTTTGAGATGGGGTCCCATGTAGAACAGGCCTCCAATTCCCTATGACCTTGAACTGCATTCACCTCTCAAATGCTGGGACCACAGGTGAGTGCAGCCACTGTCACCACCATGCGCAGTTTAGAATACAACTTTAAATCTAAGTTTAAGGTCAAACTACTGGGGCTGGAAAAATGGTCAAGGGTGCTGCTCTTACAGAGGACTTGAGTTTGGTTTCAGCACCCATATTTGACAGTTCAAAATTACCTATAACTCCAGTTCAAGGGACTTCTGCACAGGCACCTATGCATGACTCCCTCAACCTCAACATACATAATTAAAAAATAGCCAGGCGTGGTGGCGCACACCTTTAATCCTAGCACTTGGGAGGCAGAGGCAGGCGGATCTTTGTCAGTTCGAGGCCAGCCTGGTCTACATAGTGAGTTCCAGGACAGCTGGGGCTACAGGGAGACCCTGTCTCAAAAAGACAAAAAAAAAAAAACCACACAAATTAGTTAACTGATGTTTATTAAGTACTTAAGTACATCACTTGATAGCAGCTTTACATGCATTATCTCAATTGACCTAAATAGTCCTATGAAACTGGCATTACATTGTTATTATTATTAATTTTTTTTTTTTTTGGTCTTTTTGAGACGGGCCTCCCTGTAGCCCCAGCTGGCTTGGAACTCGCCATGTAGACCAGGCTGGCCTCAAACTCACAGAGATCCACCTCCCTGTGCCTCCCAAGTACTGGGATTAAAGCCATGTGCCACCATGCCCGGCACATTGCTATTCTTTCCCGTAAGATGGAGATAGTAGTATGTCTTGAAAAAAACAGGTATCTTGGGGGCTGGAGAGATGGCACAGCAGTTAAAAGCACCAACTGCTCTTGCAGAGGACCCAGTTAATTCCCAGCACCCACACGGTGGCTAACGCCATAATCATCTGCAACTCCAGTTCCAGGGTACTGGACATGACGCAGGTGCACTTACATGCAGGCAATACACTCATAAATATAAAATAAAAATAATAAATAAAATATTTTTAAAATAGGCCAGGCGTGGTGGTGCAAGCCTTTAATCCCAGCACTTGGGAGGCAGAGGCAGGCGGATCTCTGTGAGTTCGCGGCCATCCTGGTCTCCATGGTGGACAGCTGGGGCTACAGGAAGACCCTGTTTCAAAAAGACCGAAAAAAAAAAAAAAAGGGTACCTTAGACTGGGCCTATCAACGGTCAATGATGGATCAGGGAGAGGCCAGGAGGGGATGGGGGAAGACACCTTCCTCCTCCCTAATGAATTAGCTATTGATGGATTCTGGGGAGGGGCAGTCACTGTTTTGTACCCACTCAGGAGCCCATCAGGCTCCAGTGGATAGCTCCAAACCCATGGCCACACAGACGATCCTGGTTAAATTCATTGGGTCTCAAAAAAAAAAGGAGGGTGGGAGAAGGGGGTAGATGGTAAGGGTTAGAGATTACAGGGTGGAGTTATACAGTAATCATAACGTACTTTATACATGTAATAAACTGTCAAAAACAAATCCAATAAAAGTATAAAGAAATACACATCTTGCCCAAGATCAAGTAGAAGAGCCAAGATTCAAACTCAGATCGCCAGCTCCTAAGTACCTGTGATGCATGGAATTAACTACATCACACAGGAGAGCCAAGAACTCTGGTGTGCTGAATAAATGTTCAGAATTATTACTAAACCAGTGTATGAAACAGTGAAACCCAATTCTGATAAAAGCAAACACTATTTCTTGACTACAACTGGGGCCATTCTTTTTTTTCCTTCTCTCTGCTTCTATAGTGGTTTAAAAAAGAGAGGCTACGGTGCTGGAGAGATGGCTCTGCAGTTAAGAGCACTGGCTACTAAACTCTGGTTCAGTTCCCAGCATTCACGTGGTAGCTAACAACCATCTGCAACTCCAGTTCCAGGGAATCCAATGCCCTCTTCTGACTTCCACCACGGGCATTGAACACATGTGGTACACTTAATAAATTAAAAAATAAAGGCTACAGGAAGAATTCTTCCACCACGGGCATTGCACACATGTGGTACACTTAATAAATTAAAAAATAAAGGCTACAGGAAGAATTCAGAAGCACAATTTACAAGTAACACCATTCTGTTGGACAAAAATTAGTTAATTCTGTAACTAAAAGCACTTTTAAGGAAAAAAAAAAAAAAAAACGAATTTGAAGACGAAATGGTCCAGTTTGAATAAAAAACAGAAAATCTGGAAAGCCAAAAGAAATGTCTAATGAACATTGTTATAGTAATAATCAATAATGACAGATTAAAGATAGGAAGAATTTTAACAGTACCTACTTATTTTATGCTTGGCTATTTACACAAGTTCTTGAGTTTTAGAAAGGTATAATTGAAAGTTTATCCTTAGCTACCAGAGCAAGTTCTTTCTTTTCTTTTTCCGGAGCTGAGGACGGAACCCAAGGCCTTGTGCTTGCTAAGAAGTGCTCTACCACTGAGCATTTTAAATCCCCAACCTTGCTACCAGAGCAAGTTCTAAGTTTCCCCTTTTAAAATACAGAATTGAAGCACGTCTCCTGAGTCCCAGCACTCAAAGGCAGAGGCAGGCAGATCTTTGTGAGTTCAAGGCCAGCCTGGTCTCCATAGCGAATCCAGGCCAGCTGGGGCTACAGGGAGACCCTGTCTCAAAAAATAAAAAATAAAATAAAATACAGACTTGAGGGGCTGGATAGATGGCTCAAGGGTTAAGAGCACCGACTGTTCCTGAAGAGGGCCCGAGTTCGAGTTCCAGCACCCGCATGGCAGGTGGCAACCATCCATGACCCAGTTTCAGGGGAATCCAGGTGCACCCTCTGACCTCTGCAGGCACTGCATGATATGGGTGCATTTGCATACATTCAGGCAATGCACTCACACACATAAAATAAAAATAAGATTAAAAAAAACAAAATATGGAACTGAAATGAAATATAAACTATTGTCAACCATGTCTACTTGGAAACCTATCATAAAAATCAGAGAAAAAGCCAGGCGTGGTGGAGCACCCCTGTAGTCCCAGCACTTGGAAGGCAGAGGCAGGCGGATCTCTGTGAGTTCAAGGCTAGCCTGGTCTACAGAGTAAGTTCCGGGACAGCTGGGGCTACAGGGAGATCCTGCTTCAAAAAGACAATCAGAGAAACATGGGAACCCCTGCTCTTTTAAAGACACAACCAATTAAAAACTATTGCTTTGGCCGGGCGTGGTGGTGCACGCCTTTAGTCCCACCACTCAGGAGGCAGAGGCAGGTGGATCTCTGTGAGTTCAAGGCCAGCCTGATCTACATAGTGAGTTCCAGGACAGATGGGGCTACAGGGAGACCCTGTCTCAAAAAGACCCCCCCCCAAAAAAACCAAAACTATCACTTTTTAAATTTGGGTTTGCAGTGTTAATATATGTTACCCCAGAAGAATCTCATTCTCCCTCTGAATGATGGTAAATCTTGAATTAAGACTCCAAGAAAAATTTTAAAAACCCACGAATTCTTTAATAAAATATGTCTGTTTGCCCAGCACAATGGTGCACACCTGTAATCCCAACTACCGAGGGAGGATGCTCTCTTGAGCCTAGGAGTTGGGAGTCCAGCCTGGGCATGATTTGATGAGCTAGCCTCAATAGAAAAACAAATCTGCTTATGGAAAGAAAAAGACTATCCTGCTGGTGCTGGCCTGTAATCCCAGCTACTAGGGAGGCTGAGGCAGGAAGATCACCAGTTCTAGGCTTGCCTGGGCAACTGAGTAAGATTTTGTCTCAAAATAAGATGTGAGGGCTGGAGTTGTTTGTAGCTGGGTGGTAGAATGCTTGCCTATCATCTTGGGTTAAATTTTCAGTACCAGGCGAAGAAGGGAAGAGAAAAAAATGGCAGAAGCGGGCCTAAACATACTTTTTCATACTGGATAGTTCTACACCTTAATCCTTTAGGCCAGGACATTTCATTAACTTAAGGAAACCTGACAGTACTAAAGGACAACAGTACTTAAGGTGAATAGTAAGCAATCTTTTTTTTAGAGCCTAGTAGTGGGAAAGGTAACAACAAACTTTTAATGAAACTGTAAAATGCTGACTTAGGTCAACCTCTCTCACTAAAATCTGAAAATTTGTTTAAAAATCTATAATCTCTATATAGAACATATCAGCAACAGAAATTCAATTTCCATCATATAAATGTAAATCAGTATTCCTGGCTAATTAATCTCTAGAAAGATTTAAAAGAGGTTTGAGATCCTCTCTCAAAAAAAAAAAAAAAAAAAAAAGCAGACTATGAGTGTAAAAGCACACACCAACTTAAGAAATGGGGCACAGACAGCCGAGCAAGAATGTTTCACAAATGCCACAGGGCTTCTGGCAAAGTTGACATGTTCTAACCTGCTTTTAAAAAATTACTATTCGCTGCCTTCCTCTCAATCTAACTTTTATTTAATGCTATTCTTTCTGGAGAACCTGACAAAAAACAAAACCCCCACAGCAAATTCTTGTACATTTATTTCAATATCCTGCCTACTTATAAGAGCGGAAGAGTCAAACACAGCAGGGGAAAAAAGTGACGTGCACAACCTTGATCCAAAATTCAGTTCGTCCTGGTGTAATTTTAGGCCTAACCATTTTGGTTGTCTTTTTAAAAGGTTAAAAATGAAAAGACAAAAGCTACAGGTCACTTGTAAAGAAGCCGGAGGGTATCAATAGGAGTTGGTTACTTATCAAAGGGAAACAAATCTCACACTCTACGCGGGAGTATTCCTATAAAAACTAAGGTTCAAGGTCGGGAGAGCCTCCCATCAAGTGACAATGGTAGTTATTTTACACTCCTCGGTTCTGGGATGATTTTCTCTTTAAAGAATTAATCAAAAGGTTGAGTCCACTAAGTTATTTGCGGCAGCATCTGGAGAGTAAGCGCGCGGATGTTTTAGACAGCAAAACATGGTGAAAAGCCTATCTCAACCTAACTTACCTAAGGAAGCAAATATTCATCTCCTGGCTGAAGGTCACACAAAAAACTAGGAGAGGATCCCAAAGTTCTATTCTTAAGAGGAGCCCCTCAAGCCCCAGGAAAACTGCTTCTCCCGCTGAGGAGTGTGAGGAAGGGCTTGCGGACCGGAGCTAGGGCACTCGGGACAGTACTCCCGAGCAATCGAATGCTGCGAACAGAGCTAGTCACCGAGGGGTCGAGAAAGTGGAAGAGGGAAAATCAAGAACAAAACCCGAGGTCGGGTCCAGCGTGGACGAAGAACCGCGCGAGCGCGCAGCCTGGAGCAGAACTCGGCCGCCGGGCAGGGCAGGGCCAGGGCCAGGAAGAGCGAGTCCCTGCAAACCAGCAAGCTTCCCACTTTCGGGGAGCAGACAATGAGCCACCGCCCGGGGAGCCGCGACCCCGGCCGGCAGGTGTGGGCTTCCCGGCCTGCGCCGAGGCTCGCCATTCCGGCCGCTCGGCCCGCCAGGCCGCGGAGGCGGGAGGAGGGCGGCGGCCCGCCCGGAGTGCGTCGGTCCGCACTTACCAGTGAGGGAAGGTCTGCGCCCAGCCAGGCGCCTCGGTCCGTGCTGGGCTGACAGCGGAGCCGCCCTAGGGAGGCGAGAGGAGAGGAACCGAGGGCAGGGCAGGGCGGCTGGGTGGGAGGAGGAGCGGCGCCGGGCGCGGCCGCAACTACTGAACCCGGACGGCGACAGAGCCCCACGGGCCAGGGAGGGGAGGGCAGGAGCCTTCGGCAATGGCGACCGCCCGGGCCGGAGGGGAAGCGGAACAACCGCCGCCGCTGTGCGTGGCCACAACCCTGGGGAAGGGCGGCGGAGAGACGCCGGGCGGGGTCGAAGGACAGCCCCCCTACTGCGTCACCTCCCCAGGGGCAGGCTCGCGCAAGGCTGCTGGGAATTGTAGTTCAGTCATCTACTGTGGGGACGCGGGACGGGGACTGGGACCCGGGGACCACCAGGACGGGGACGGGACGGAGACGGGGGTGGGGGGTGGGGGGGTGTCTTTGTATTGAGACCAGTTCCAGATTTGATTTAATTCAGCATTCCGCACTGTCTGCAATCAGTTTTACCTACTGAAAATGCTGACAGAAAATAGCTGATACGTAAATGTGCATACAGGACCTCTGTTTCTGAGACGTCATCAATTCTCCATTTTTCTTTTTTAGCCTGCAATCTTAGCTATAATAATCTGCTAAATTGGATCCTCTGCAAATGAATACTTCTGTATTGTATCAACGGAGTTAATAAATGTATTTTCTTATTTTACAGATATTTCCGTGTCTAATGTCTATAATGCCATTAGGCAACAGAGATAGGGTGTACGTGATTTCTGTAACCTTTGTAAAGTTTATATAAATATGAAAACAGAATAATCAAAGCACTGATATAGTATGAGGAAAAAACAGAGGGAAAATACCGTGGATAAAGAGGCCAGAAAAGACCTCTTTAAGAAGGTGGCATTTAGCTGGGGGTGGTGGTGCACACCTTTAATCCCAGCACTAGGGAGGCAGAGGCAGGGGGATCTCTGTGAGTTCAAGGCCAGCCTGGTCTACATAGTGAGTTCCAGGACAGCTGTGGCTACAGGGAGAACCTGTCTCAAAAAGACCAAAAAAAAAAGGTGGCATTTAAAGCAAAAACAGAAAGAGAAAGCTATATGAAGCAATACAGGCAGGAAGGAAAAGGAGAATGCTGTGGTCAGTTAAGAATGCCTGTGTAGCCGGGCATACTGACACAGGCCATTAATCCCAGCACTCAGCAGGCAGAAGCAGGCGGATCTCTGTGAGTTCAAGGCCAGCCTGGTCTACACAGTGAGTTCAACACCAGCTGGGGGTACAGGGAGACCCTGTCCAAAACAAACAAACAAAAGAAATACATCTGCTGCCATACCACCTACAAGTTGAGTAAGCTTTCTGTCCTCTGCATGCAAAAGAATCTAACACAATTCCTTAATATAAATAAACCATAAATGTGGAATAAATATTGAAAGAAACGAGTAAGACATCAGTATCCATTATCTTGGCCTGAAACAAAAAGCACCACACACAGAACTGTAAAACTATAAAAAAATAAATTTTATATGCAAAAATATAAAATGTCTACTCATGTAGGACCCCCAGGCTGGGGTATCCAATGTCCATGGGAGGCCGCACCCCAATAACTCAGTCCTCAGACCAGGAGATGCAACAAGCAAGAGGATTTAATCGTTTGCGCAGACGGGCTTCTGCCTCACTCGGAGAGAGAGAGAGCAGCAGCCCAGAGCTCAGCTTACAGGCTTCTTTTAAAGGCAAAAACCTAAACTACAACTGGCAGCAGTGGGAGGGGGCCCGGCAGCAACTGGCAGTAGTGGGAGGGAGCCGGCAGCAACCGGCAGCAGTGAGGGGGGGGGGAGTTTTGGGTGATGTCTGGCTTGTGTACGGAGCATGAAAAGGTCAGCTTTTTCTCAGCAGTTAGATTTTACATCTTACTTCCTTTCCCAGAATATTTCCCTTTTGATCTGGGGGGACTTGGTTTGAATCTACTTTGACCTGGGGGGGCTTTAGTTTGATTTCATCATTCCCCCTTTTTTTATGGCAAGATTTTAATCATAAAATCTATGGGTTTTCTGGAAGCATCATAGCAGGACCAACAAGTTCGAGTGGTTTTAGGTCTAGTGAGATTAAGGAACAAAAATGACTGTTGTTACTCATAGCATCTGGATGGCTAATTTTAGTCTGACTGGCTGCAGAAAAGTTTAGGAGTGGAATGTTTAAGGTAGGCGAGCCGAAGTGTACGGCCCGTCTCAGGATTTGTCACCATCCATGTCAGCTGCATAGGCACATGAGGATTGTACCGTGGAGTTGAATAAACCGGCAGACATCTCGCTGTCAGGAGCAGGCAGATCTCTTCGAGAAGTAGAATCAGCTACATTGTAAGTTATGTTACAGCTTTAAGCAAGGTCAGTGAGTACCAATGTGATGATGGCAACAAGGATGATCAAGGCTACAGAGATGACGATGATAGCGACTAATTCCCAGTCGGAGTCGTCTAATTCCCAGTCAGAATTGTCTATGTGTTCAGGACTTTGAGGGTTGTGGGCATAGTCAGGAGAACCGTGTAGGGTCCTTTCCATCGTGATTTAAGAGTCTTGTTTTTAAGCTGGGGTTATCAAAGGAAGAGGGCAAGGGGGACAAAGTTACATTGAGAACAGGAGGTGGCCCTCCAAAAAGAGTTTTGTAGGGGGTTAGACCATGTATAGCAGGAGTATTTTTAGCTCGAAATAGAGCTAGAAGTAGGAGGTGCACCCAGTCTTTAATGCCAGTCTCTAAAGCTAATTTGATCAAGGTCTTTTTAATAGTTTTATCTATTTTGTCTACCTGTCCTGAACTCTGGGGTCTGTAAGCACAATGCAGTTTTCAATTAATCCCCAGTGCTTTTGGCCGTTCCCTGACTTACCTGGGAGACGAAGGCTGGGCCATTATCAGACCCAATTACCTTAGGCAATCCGAATCGAGGGAAGATGTTTTCAATCAGTTTCTTTACCACAGTCTGGGCTGTCTCCTTCCGGGTGGGGAAAGCTTTAACCCACCCTGAGAAAGTGTCGTCTCGCAGAAAACTGCTCCCATCCGTATACCAGGTGGCATCTGCATCTGTTAGGGGCTGGTCAGTGAGGTCTTCCTTAGTCCCATGCGTCTCCGCAAGTATTTGCTGACAATCATGGGGAATCTCAGTGTCTTTCCGGGGGGTTGGTAGCAACGTGGCGGGGTTTGAAGTGGCAGGGCTACCAAACTTGATTTTTTTCTGGATTTAATAATAGTGCCTGGTAATGGGTCACTCCGGCATTTGACAACCATCTATCAGGAGGCTGTCTAATGACAGACTCCACTGCATGTGGTGTTATAACAGTCAGGGGCTGACCCATAGTGAGTTTGTCTGAGTCTTTTACCAGGGATGCTATTGCCGCCATAATCCTCAAGCATGGGGGCAAGCCAGCGGCCACATTGTCCAGTTTCGTAAAAAAACTCTTTTTATTTTGTCAAAAGCTCTCTGGTGTTCATCAGCCCAGACGAAAGGAGTCCCATTCTTTGTTAAAGGGTATAGAGGAGCCGCTATCTCGGCGAAGCCCGGTATCCATAGTCTACAGAATCCTGTGCTTCCCAAGAACTCTCTGAGTCCTCTGGCTGAAGTTGGTGGGGGAATAGAGGCTACCGCCTGTTTTCTACTTCCCGTTAGCCATCGTTGTCCTCCCTCTAGCCGGCAGCCCAAATAGTTTACCTGCTGTAGGCAGATTTGGGCCTTCTTTGTTGAGGCTCGGTATCCAAGTTCCCCCAGTCTCAATAGGAGAGCCTCCATACCTTGCAAACAGCTTGCTTCCGTCTCAGCCGCTAAGAGGAGGTCATCTACATACTGGAGGAGCATAATCTGTGGGTTTCTTACCCGGAAGTCAGCCAGGTCATGATGTAGAGCTTCATCCAACAGAGTAAGGGAGTTCTTGAATCCTTGGGGAAGTCGCGTCCAGGTTAGTTGTCCCAATATTCTAGCTTCAGGGTCCTTCCATTCAAAAGCGAAGATGGGCTGGCTAACCAGGCTCAGGGCTCAGCAGAAGAACGCATCCTTCAGGTCAAGTACAATATACCACCTATGACTAGGAGGTAAAGAACTCAGAAGATTATAGGGATTAGGAACAGTGGGATGGATATCTTCTATCCTCTGATTGACTTTTCTTAAGTCTTGAACTGGTCTATAATCATCTGTCCCTGGCTTTTTCATGGGGAGCAGTGGGGTGTTCCAAGGGGATTGGCAAGGGTGAAGTATGCCCATTTGTAAAAGTCTTTGGATGTGAGGCCTGATTCCCTCTCGGGTCTCTTTGCTCATAGGGTATTGTTTGATTGAAACCGGAGTTACAGATGGTTTTAGTGTAACCACTATTTGAGGCTGGTTGTATGCAAGGCCATAATAAGATCTGCCTGACGCTCCTGGGCTGTGGGATCAAAAGGGGTGTATATCCGATATCCCTCTATCAAGCATCCTAGAAACCCTGCGGGGGTTTCATTTTCTCCTTGGGTTATAGCATGTACCTTTGCCAAATTAGTTGGAAGCCTTCTGGCCCCTTTGAGAGCCGCTAACAGAGTCTGGTGATAAAGATGGAGACGCTCCCTACCGGCCACGGTGTCAGGGTCCCAGTTGAGTCTAGTCAGAGGAAATCCTGCATCTATTTTATTTGGGAGCAGAGTGGGTCTCCCCTCCTGCCCGGGGACATTTTTCCTGACTTCCAGGATGACTCGCTGTCTTTCTTCTGTGGTTAGAAGGGCCTGGAGGAGTTGCTCACAATCCTCCCAGGTGGGTTGGTGGGTGAGGAGAATAGACTCTATTAAAGCAGTTAGAGCCTGAGGATCCTGAGAAAAAGAGGGGTTATGAGTCTTCCAATTATACAAGTCAGAGGCTGAGAAAGGCCAGTACTAGATCTGATCCCCTATAGTTCGGAGGGGAAAAACCTGGGCAGTCCAGGTTCCATCAGAGGGCACCCCTCTATCCCTCCTTAAGCAGAGACTGTTAGATAGAGGAGGGGATCTGTCAGGTTCAGTGGAATCAGGAGAGGGATAAGGTAGTTCTTGGGGTGGAGGTGCCTGCGCAGGTGGATAGGGAGGTGGAGGATCAAGGAGGGTTAGGGAGGCTTGGTCCTCAGGGAGGACTGGCTTTTGCTTCTTCTCAGGGGCAGACTGAAGGGGCAGGAGGGAAGAAGTAGGAGGCCCCTGGTCTGTCTCTCCAGTTCCCCTAGGAGGTAGGAATGGCTGTGCCCATGGTGTAGGGTTCCAGGCCAAGTCTTCCCAGGTGACTATGTAGGCCACCTTGTTTGGATGTCCGTGTGGTCTTGGGT
>NW_008342423.1:570592-573550 GCF_000622305.1 Nannospalax galili
GGGGGTGCCTGTGCAGGTGGATAGGGAGGTGGAGGATCAAGGAGGGTTAAGGAGGCTTGGTCCTCAGGGAGGACTGGCTTCTGCTTCTTCTTTTCAGGGGAAGACTGGAGGGGTAAAAGGGAAGAAGTGAGATTTGGGGGAACTGAAGGGGTAGAGGGCCCTTGATTAGTCTCTCTGGTTCCCCGTGGAGGTAGGAATGGTCGTGCCCAAGGTGTAGGGTTCCGGGCCAAGTCTTCCCAGGTGACTATATAAACCACCTGGTCCGGGTGTCCATGTGGTTCTGGGTGGAAAATGTATTCTTTAACCTGTAAGATAGTAGCAAGGTCAAAAGTCCCATCCCTTGGCTATCCTTTTTCGAAAGAGGGCCATACAGAGGAGCAGAGACTCTGCCATTTCTTCTGGACCTCCAGTGATAAGTTGTGGGCCCATTCCATGACCTCCTTCCAGTGTTCCAGAGTTAAGCTTAAAGGGGTAGTTAGCGATTGACCCATAGTGGAGGTCACAGACAGGAGAGGGGGAGAGTAAGAAGGAAAGAGGGAATATGCCACTCCAAATAATAATGACCAGTGGGTGTGCTTATAAACAAGTACCTAACGTTGCCCAGTTTTTCTTCTGCGGGGGACGTGAATTTATCTGGGATTCATGCCTGGGACCCCCTTATCCTTTCACAGGAGTCTTTTAGCGGTGAGCGCCCTATGGCTCTTATTTGCTCGACCCACGCCCGCGGGGCTGTTTCAGTGGCCAGAGAGAGAGAGAAACAGAGATGGGAGGGAGATACAGAAAAGCTGCCTTGTCTCCACCCATGCGGGCAGTCGGGGTCCGCTAAGAGGGCTAAGAGCCTTTGGCTTACATCAGGGAGTAGCCCTGACCAGAAAACCTCAATTGCTCTTTTGCCTTTAACGGTCCCACGTGAAGACTCAGACCGAAAATAAAAGGAAGGAAGAAAGGAAAGTTTACAATACAGAGTATTGAGAAAATTACAAGACCAGACCTTCCTCTAATGTAACTAACACAACCATCAAGCATACATACCACATTAAATCACATTCGTGTGGACCGGTCCTTCTTTCATTCAGACACACACTTCACCCACCATTCTCACTTTTGGGATCCCTGAACACAGACACAGGCAATACACAGAACAGAGAATTTCTTGGCACGCGCTCCTTAACTCAAGAACAGAAAGTACAGAGTGGGAGGATGTAACTAACACAACCATCAAGCATACATACCACATTAAATCACATTCGTGTGGACCGGTCCTTCTTTCATTCAGACACACACTTCACCCACCATTCTCACTTTTGGGATCCCTGAACACAGACACAGGCAATACACAGAACAGAGAATTTCTTGGCACGCGCTCCTTAACTCAAGAACAGAAAGTACAGAGTGGGAGGGGAGTAGCCAAGCCAAGCTCCCTTTTTCTCCCGGGGGAAGGAAGGCTATGCCGTCTTCCCCACTCCAGACCACTCCGGTCCCTAAGGCCAGAGTGTCAGAACCAGGGGCCTCTGGGCACGTCTGCCACTCCCACTGGTTTCCAGAATACAGACTTACAGGTCCTGCACAGGCACAAATGTTCAGATGGAACATTCCCAGAACAGGAAATAACTGACAGACATTAAGACCAAGACAAACTACAAGACGTCCTTACCTCCAGCTGATCTAAGGAAATGGGTCTGGGGGCAACCAGATCCCAGATGAGCCCCCAAATATAGGACCCCCCCAGGCTGGGGTACCCAATGTCCACGGGAGGCCGCACCCCAATAACTCAGTCCTCAGACCAGGAGATGCAACAAGCAAGAGGATTTAATCGTTTGCGCAGACGGGCTTCTGCCTCACTCGGAGAGAGAGAGAGCAGCAGCCCAGAGCTCAGCTTACAGGCTTCTTTTAAAGGCAAAAACCACAAACCAAAACCGGCAGCAGTGGGAGGGGGCTGGCAGCAGTGGGAGGGGGAAGTTTCAGGTGATTTTTAGCTTGTGCACAGAGCATGAAAAGGTCAGCTTCTTTTCAGCAGTTAGATTTTACATCTTACTTCTTTTCCCAGAATATTTCTCTTTTGATCTGGGGGGACTTGGTTTGAATCTACTTTGACCTGGAGGGGCTTTAGTTTGATTTCATCACTCACTGTGTCCAAGGAAGACAGTTTATAAAGAGGTCAAACCCAGAAATGTTTAGATCAAAATTAATGTCAACTGCCACTATTAATCAGGCAACAAGAGTCACAGCAAAGTTTTCTTCATCCTCATGCTTTTATCTACGCACTTCTCAACACCTGTATAAATAAGTGAACGACTGGACATGTTCTAAGACACAATCTTTTTTTTTTGTCTTTTTGAAGCAGGGTCTCCCTGTAGCCCCAGCTGTCCTGGAACTCACTAGGTAGACCAGGCTGGCCTTGAACTCAGAGAGATCTGCCTGCCTCTGCCTCCCTAGGGCTGGGACTACAGGCATGCGCCACCACGCCCGGCTTAAGACACAATCTTAAATATTAACTTGTAAATGTGCTTAAGACTCATGAAACTTAGTTCTATTGAGCAAAATTTAAATATATAAATATATATGCATGCCCACACTTTCTTTTGTGACATTTGTTTTTAATTTTATGTGTATGAGTGTACTGTCTGCACATAGGTAGGTGCATTGGTGTCCTACGATGCCCCTGCAACTAGAGTTATGGACAGTTATTAGCTACTATGTGGGTGCTGAGAATTGAACCCAGGTCCTCTGTCAAGGGCAGCCAGTGCTCTTAATCACTGACCTATCTCTCCAGCTCCAAGATGACATTAGAAAAGTTTTTTTTTAATTTATTTTTATGTGTATGTGTGTATTGCCTGCATGTAGGTAAGTGCACCCATGTTGTGCAATGCCCACAAGGACAGAAGAGGCCGTTGGATCCCCTGGAACTGGAGTTATGGAGAGTTGTTAGCTGCCATGTGGGTGCTGGGATTTGAACCT
>NW_008342423.1:573778-578249 GCF_000622305.1 Nannospalax galili
GTGGCACCACCCACAGTGGGCTGGGCCCTCCCACATCACTCAACAATCAAGAAGGTGCCCCGTGGACATGGCCACAGGCCAGTCCAATGAAGGAAATTCCCCAATTCCTCAACCCAGGTATGTCAAGTTGACACTAAAGCTGTCCAGCACAGATCCTCTGATACTGGAATTAGGGCGCTGGGAATCCAAGCCAGGTCTTCTACGAGAGCAGCCAGTGCTCTTAACCACTGAGCCATCTCTCCAGCTCCCAAGAAAAGGTTTTAATGCAGTTTGAATCTCCATGGGATGAGGGAATAGGTGGTGGGATCTCATTTTATACCTACCTATGTTTGTTTGTTTTTTATACCTACCTATGCCTATGCACACCTGCCTCTACCACTGAGCTAACTCACTGGCTGAGCCTTGCTTCTTTGAGCTTCATTAGATTCAAAAGGCTGGGGAAGAACTCTGGAAAGGCAACAAAAACTGTTTTCCTCTCCCAGAAAGCCAGCTTACAGTTCCCTGCACCCTACATTCACTGGACATCTATGACAACCATCTGCAGATGTGTAGGCTCTACTGCCATGGAAGACAGTCAGCCATCCTGGAGTACACAGGTACTTGAATTAGCAGGAAGTTCATTAAAAGACTTAAAGGTGGGGCTGGAGAAATAGCTCAGCAGTTAAGAGCACTGGCTGCTCTTGCAGAAAACCCAGGTTTGAATACCAGTACCAACATGGCATATAGCAGCTAATAACCATCCATAACTCCAGTGCCAGGGGATCTGATGCCCTCTTCTCATCTCTGTGGGCACTGTACAACATAGGTGTACTTATATACATGCAGGAAATATACATAAAAATAAGAATAAATTTAAATTAAGACTTAAAGGTAAGGCATATTACCTCACAGCACTTGCAACTTGGTATTTATGCAGATGAAGAATTGGACTCTCTCATCAAGACAACTGCTTGTGGTAATTTCACCCTACACCTCTGAAAATCTGACTGGGAAGACAACAGAAGTCTGGGACGCCTTGACCAGTATCATCTTTGGACTCTACATTGTTTTCGGTGTTTTTTGGGGGGGAAGGGGGGAGTTGAGAAATGTTTTACATAGCCCAGACTGGCCTGGAACCGGCTATGAAAGCCCAATCTTTCTCCACTAAGTATTGAGATTATAGGTGCGGAGTCATCACACTCAGTGTTCTCAATATTTTTTAAAAAATATCTTATGTTTATGTGTATGAGAGTATTTCCTGCATGTATGTAAGTGCGCCTGTGTTGTGCATTGCCTGCAGAAGTCAGAAGAAGACGTCAGCTTCCCCTGGAGCTGGAGTTACAGTTGTTAGCTGCCATGTAGGTTCTGGGAATGGAACCTGAGTCCTCTGCAAGAACAGCAAGTGCTCTTAACCACTGAGCCATGTGTCTAGCCCCTCTCAATATTCTTAATGCTGTCCAGTGTTGGTGATTCTAGTAGAGTGTACCTCTGAAAACACAGTTTTGCCTTTTTATGATTCTACTTGAGCAAGCTGGAAGTTTAATTAGCTTTCCATCCAAGCAAATTTCTGCATTTAACTCTTAATCCTATTTAAGTATTAATGTGGTTTCAAAGAAACTTTATTCTGAAGTAATGGGTTTTGAGTTCACTGTTTTTTATTTACTTTTATGTGTATGAGAGTACTGCCTGCATGTATGTAAGTGCACCCATGTCGTGCAATGCCCGAGGAAGTCAAAAGAACCGAGGGCATCGAATCCTCCTGGAATTGGAGTTATGGACAGTTGTTGCTGAGAACTGAACTTGAGTCCTCCACAAGAGTAGCCAGTGCTCTTAACCATTGAGCTATGTCTCCAGCTCCCAAGTTTACACAAAACAGGTATGGAACTAGATTGGGGGTGAAATTTTAGTCATTTTAAAGATTTCTAATACTTTTGACTTGGTGACACAGCTTGGCTCTTCTAATATTTAAGTCCAAACATGCCTTCCATAAGAATTGTGACAAGTCAAACCATACATGTAAAATTATGAAAGATTTACTCCCATAAAAAAATACTGTTGGAGCCGGCCGGGCATGGTGGCACACGCCGCCTTTAATACCAGCACTCGGGAGGCAGAAGCAGGCGGATCTCTTTGAGTTCAAGTCCAGCCTGGTCTGCAAAGCAAGTTCCAGGCCAGCTGGGGCTACAGAGACCCTGTCTCAAAAAAAAAAAAAAAAAAAGACCAAAACAAACAAACAAAAAAAAAAACTTGATGGGCATGGAGGCTCAGACCTTTAATCCCAGCACTCAGGAGGCCTCTAGAAGAGATCAAGGTTGGCCTGATTTATGTATAGAGTTCCAGAGCAGTTGGGGCAACAAGGAGACCTTGTCTCAAAAAACCCAAACAAATAAAAACAAACAAAAAAACTCCAACGAAATGCTTTAGAAAAGTAAGTAGTGATAATGTATTGTAACATTTTTTGTTCTATATATAGAAGAATGGCAACACACTCTGTCTTGTTATATACTTTTTTTTTTTTTTTTTTTTTTTTTTTTTGACAAGGTCTCCCTGTAGTCCCAGCTGACCTGGAACTTGCTATGTAGACCAGGCTGGCCTCAAACTCACAGATTTACCTGCCTCTGCCTCCTAAGTGCTGGGATTAAAGGCATACAGCACCTTGCCAGGCTCTGTTTTATAATATACTTGTTCTAAAGAATATACTTGTTCTAAACGTTTGTGTACATGTGTGCAGAGGCCAGAGGTCAACCTTAAATGGGTGCTGTTCCTCAGGAGCTATCCACCTTGCTTTTTAGAGTTAGGGTCTCTCACTGGAACCTGGGGCTCACCAAGGAGGCTAGGGGCATAGTAAACCCCAGGAATCTGCCTGTCTCTGCCTCTTCCTAACGCTAAAATTACAAGCATTTGCCATCACACCTAGTTTTACATGGATGTTGGGACCAAACTCAGAGTCTGATGCTGACTGAACTATTCCCCTAGTCGTAAGGTGTTTCTGATGTTTATGTTTTCATCTGTGGCATTTATTTATTTATTTATTTTTACTTTTTTCATGAAGTGTAACATTAAATCAAGACGCTTGGTTTCTAAAAAAAAATTCCTAAAGATTCCACATTTTTGTGTATGTGTAAATTCATAAAATACATTCCTTAAACTAGCAATCTAAGGAGTTGGAGAGATGACTAAATGGTTAAGAGTACTGGCTGCTCTTGCAGAGATCCCAGGGTTTGGTTCCCAGCAACCACACTGCGGCTCACAACTGTAACTGCAGTATCAGGGGATCTGAAGCCATCTTCTGGCCTCCATGTACATTGCATGCATGGGTGCATTTACATACATGCAGGCAAAATACTCATACACATAAAATAAAAATAAAGAAAAAAATTTAAAAATCCAGGTGCGGCGGTGCAGGCCTTCAATTCTAGCACTCAAAAGGCAGAGGCAGACAGATCTCTGGAGAATAAAGCCAGCCTGATCTACATAGTGAGTTCCAGGCCAACTGGGGCTACAGAGACCCTGTCAAAACAGAGAAACAGTTGGGTGGGTGTAGCAGTGCAAGCCTTTAATCCCAGCAGGTGGATCTTTGTGAGTTCAAGGCTACCCTGGTCTTCTAGGCCAGGTGGGGCTAAGGGAGACCCTGTCTCAATAAGACAAAAAAAAGAAACAAAATTTTTTTTAAAAGATAATCTGAGTCAACAGTAGTGGCATACATCTGTTATCCCAACATTTGGGAGGCAGAGACAAGAGGGTCAGGAATTCAATGTCATCCTCATCTACACAGCCAGTTTCAGGCCAGCCTGGGACATATGAGATTCTGTCTCAAAAAAAAAAAATAATAATAATAAGGTAAATAAGTAAACAGACATTGAGCTTATCTTTCTGACAAATTCAGTAGTAAATTCTAATAATTCTAGTATTCACTTTCATCAAGCCCTTTGCTAAATTCATATATTCAAAAGAAATATAGTAAGTAGAGGCTTGAGGAATGGATCAGTGGATAAGAGTGTTTGCTATACAAGCATGAAAACCTGAGTTCAAATTCCTAGCCCCTACATAAAAAGACCAGGCATGGCAGCACATGTGTCTGGAACCATAGCATCAAAGGGGCGGAGATAAACTAATCCCAGGAAATCACCTACCAATCACCCTAGTCAAATGGTGAGCTTCAGGTTTGGGGGATCATCCCATCTCAAGGGAACAAGGCAGATCGTGATAGGGCACACAATCCAGTGCAAGCTACCCAATATTCTCTGACCCAACATAGGATGTACTACATGCACTACATACACATGAAATGTAAGAGGTAAAAAGAGAACAATTTTTTTTTAAATTTTATTTATTTTTATTTTATGTGTATGCATGTGTTACCTGCATGTAGGTAAGTGCACCCTGAGTCATGCAATGCCCATGGAGAATAGACGAGACTATCGATCCCCTGGAACTGGACTTACAGACAGTTGTTAGTTGCCATGTGGGTGCTGGGATTCGAACCCGGGTC
>NW_008342423.1:578426-586971 GCF_000622305.1 Nannospalax galili
AGAGCTCCGCCTGCCTCTCCTCCCAAGTGCTGGGATTAAGGCTTCTACCAGTATGCCTGGCTTATTAATAATTTCTTAAGTGCCAACTTTATTTTCTTTGGAACTCTGAATAAGTGGCTTGAATATTTTCATGAAGGTTAAATTGCTCTGGTTTTCATCTAAATTAACATGTATTCCTAATTATAAAGATGTCTCCATTTTTAGGGTAAATTAAAAAGTTCATTTCACAAAATGAGAATAATTTGTCACTAATATACAATGAACTTATTTTTCTGTCACAAATAAAGACAGTCACTTATAATAAGTATTACTTTAACAAAGCTTGTTTACTAGCATATGATGCTTGAAGATTATCAAAGCTTTATACAATTATTCTAGTTACTTTTCTGTGATAAACACTATGACCAAAAGCAACTTGGGAGAGGAAATGGTTTTATTTCAGCTTACAACTCCCAGGTGACAATCCATCACTGAGGAAAGTCAGGGCAGGAACTCAAGACAGGAACCTGGAGAGAGGAAGTGGAGCAGAGACCATGAAGGAATGCTGCTTCCTGGCCTGTTTCTCTTGGCTTGTTCAGTGACCTTATACAGCCCAGGTCCAAATGCCTAGGGATGGCACCACCCACAGTGGGATGGGCCCTCCTATATCAATTGGCAATTAAGAAAATGCCTCATAAGGTCAGTGTGGTTGTGCATACCTTTAATTCTAGCACTTAGGAGGTAGGTCTCTGTGAGTTACAAGCTAAACAGGGCTACCAAATGGGATCCTGCCTCAAAAGCAAACAAACAAAGACAGGGCCACGGGCCATTCTAATGGAGGAAATTCCTTAATTAAGATGCCCTCTTCTTAAGTGACTCTGGTTTTTGTGAACTTGACAAAAACTAACCAGCACAAAGACAAGCAATAAATTTTGGAATTAGCTAACAGTGACCCCAAATTTCTTCTAGCAAAGAGAATTTTAACCATAAACAAAGACAAAAGTAATCAGTTAACTCTGGAAGAACACTTCTCATCACAAATGAATAGGTCTTATTTATTAATTTTATAGATAACATTTAATGGTATAAAACTTACAGGGAAAAATGGCCATATTTGAAAACAGCTACAAGAATCAAAGTAGAACACAAGACTGTAATGAGCAGAGTCACAGAACATACTAAAGAGGTGTGTATAGTCAGTCCCACTGGAACCTGTAGGGTCAAATTCTTAAGTATCTGTGGAAAGAGGGGAATAGAAAATTAAAGATATTTAATAACTGAGTACTCAGCTGTGGATGGGTACCTATATCAACCTCCCACCATCCAAGGCTCAGAAAACTTTGCAGATGCGAAGATGGAATGTTTATGAGCCAAAGGACACAGAGGAGAGCTGTCAAATGCAGACTTCTGGACATGACATGACTATTGTACACATCAATTCACAGCAGCTGGTATTACATGCATAAGACCTGTACATGATCAAGCCAGCCAAAATTCTAAGGCCCCAATGCTAATGGAGGGAGCTACTGGCAGCTGATGTTACTAAGGGAGGGAGAGTCATATACCTTTGGGAATATGACCACTGGTAGGTTGCTCATGCTCCAGTAGATAGCCCCATACTCATGTGTATACAAGCAGCACTAACTACACTCTGTGGGTTATTAATAATAATTTTTTAAAAAGAGACAGCAGGTGTGGTGGTCTATGCCTTTAATCCCAGCACTTGGGAGGCAGAGGCAGGTGGATCTCTGTGAGTTCAAGGCCAGCCTGGTTTACTTGGTGAGTTCTAGGAAAGCTAGCTGGGGCTACAGGGAGACACTGTCTCAAAAAGACCGAAAAAGGGGGCGGGGAGCTGGAGAGATGGCTCAGCAGTTAAGGGCACTGACTGCTCTTGCAGTGGACCTGGGTTCAATTCCCAGCACCCACATGGCGGCTATGAGCCATCCTTAACTCCAGTTCCCGGGGAATCCAAAGCTCTCTTCTGACCTCCATGGCACTGCATGACACGGGTGCAAAAAATAAATAAAATAATAAATTTTTAGAGAGAGAGAGATGACTGGGGCATGGTTGCACATGCCTTTAATCCCAGTACTCCACAGGCAGGGGCAGGCAGATGTCTATGAGTTCAAGGCCAGTCTGGACTACATGAGCAAGTTCCAGGCCAGCTAAGGCTATAGGGAGATAGGGAGA
Organism: Nannospalax galili; assembly: GCF_000622305.1. Taxonomy (NCBI): domain Eukaryota; kingdom Metazoa; phylum Chordata; class Mammalia; order Rodentia; family Spalacidae; genus Nannospalax; species Nannospalax galili. Next base: position 580,596 of record NW_008342423.1, read on the forward strand.
CCATGTCTCAGAAAGACCAAAAAGGGGAGGGGGAGGGTTGTGAGAGAAACAGGGTGGGAAGCATTAGAGGAAGTTGAAAGGAGGTAGTGGTGGATCGATATACACTGCATAAATGAAACTTTCAAAGAATAAAAAGCACTAAAAAAGAAGGTTGGGGGTAGTGGGGCATGCCTTTAATCCCCGTACTTGGGAGGCTGAGGCAGGCGGATCTGGATCTCTGTGAGTTCAAGGCCAGCCTGGTCTACATAGTGAGTTCCAGGACAGCTGGGGCTACAGGGAGACTCTGTCTCAAAAAGACAAAAACCAAAAACCAAAACAAAAAACAAAAAGCACTCAAAAAGAAAAAGAAAATTAGTCATTTAAAATGCACATATCAGGGCTGGAGAGATGGCTCAGCAGTTAAGAACACTGGCTGCTCTTGCAGAAGACCAGGGTTCAAATCCCAGCACCCATGTGGTGTCCATAACGCCAGTTCCAGGGGATCCGACACCATCTCCTGACCTCTGAGGGCACTGCACGACACAAGTACACTTATATACATGCAGCAATACGCTCATAACACAAAAAATAAAGAAAATATTTTTTTAAAAATAGAATGTACATCTTATGATTCTCATAATTCATAATTTCATATTCATTCTGACTTTCTCTACTATTTTTTTTTTTTATGAGACAGGGTCTTAGGTAGGTGAGATAGCTCAGTGGGTGAAAGTATTTGCCATGCAGGCCTGATGATCGGAATTTGATCCCTAGAACCCACAGTGAAAGGAACCCTGGGTAGAAGAAGAGTGCCAATTCCCAAAGGTTGTACACACACACACACACACACACACACACACACACACACACTCCAATACTAATTTTAAAAAAAAAACATTTTTTTTTTGGTCTTTTTGAGACAGGGTCTCCCTGTAGCCCCAGCTAGCCTGGAACTCACTACGTAGACCAGGCTGGCCTTGAACTCCCAGAGACTGGCCTGCCTCTACCTCCCAAATGCTGGGATCAAAGGCGTGTGCCACCATGCCCAGCAATAAAATGAATTATTAAGAGGAAAAGAGAGTTGGGGTCTTGCACAGGCTAACCTAGAGCTCACTATCCCACTCAGACTGACCTGGAACTCACATTCCTGCTGCTTTAAACTCCTGAATAATGGGATTACAGGCATGTGCCATCATCAGGCTTGGCCTTTTTCTCCTTTTTAAAAAAATTTTTTTTCTATGCTGGGGATTGAACCCAGGGTCTTGCACATGCTAGGCAAGTACTCTACCAGTAACCTACATCCTCAGTCCCCTTTTTCACCTTTTTAAAAAAAAAATACAAAGAATGTACTTTTTGTCTTATTTTAGTTTTGGTTTATCTGAGACAAGGTCTCATGTAGCCTAAGCTGGTCTTGAGCTCACTTGTAGCCAAGGATAGTCTTATGTTCCTGATTTTCCTACCTCTACCGTCCAAGTGCTAGGATTGCAGGCATGAGCCACCATGCCTGTCCTGTACAGAGAAATTTCTTTTTATATATTTTGGTGTACGTGTATATACATGTGTGGTGCATGTGTGCCACTACATGCGTGTGACAGTCAGAGGACAACTTACAGGAGCTGGTTCTCTCCTTCCATCATGTAGATCCTGGGTATTGCTCAGCAGGGGTAAAACTGCTTGCTGTGCAAGCATGATGGATTCAAATCCCCAAGGCCCATACAAAAAGCCAAGCATGCTGAGTGTGGTAGCGCATATCTTTAATCTCAGTACTCACAAAGCAGGAGCACATAGATTTCCATGAGTTCAAGGCCAGTCTGGTCTACATAGAGAGTTCCAGGCCAGCCAGGGTTGCATAGTGAGAACTTTCCTAAAAAATATTGCTGTGCAAGCATGATGGATTCAAATCCCCAAGGCCCATACAAAAAGCCAAGCATGCTGAGTGTGGTAGCGCATATCTTTAATCTCAGTACTCACAAAGCAGGAGCACATAGATTTCCATGAGTTCAAGGCCAGTCTGGTCTACATAGAGAGTTCCAGGCCAGCCAGGGTTGCATAGTGAGAACTTTCCTAAAAAAAAAGGTGGGGGTGGATTCTGGTGAGACAGCTCTGCAGTTAAGAGAGCTTGCTGCTCTTGCAAAGGACCTAAGTTTTGTTCACCTATGTAGGGCAGTTCACAACCACTTATAACTCCAGCTCTAAGGGATCACCCTCTCCTGGCCTCCAAGGGTACCAACATACATGTGCACTTACATGTGTAAACATACACATGCACTCACATGTGTAAACATACACATGAATAAAAAAAATCTTATAAAGCATGGGTACGCTGGTCCCTGTAACCCTTATGCTATGACGGATGGAGACAGGAGGATTGCAGGGGCTTGCAGGTTGTTAACCTTACCCCATGTTTGGTGAGAGACCCTATCTCAAGGGAAAAAAGCAGACAGTGATAGTGCAGCACACCCAGTGTCTTCCTCTACACATTCACAGGGGTATACATATTGGCACACACATACATACACTACACACACACACAGCTATATTCTAACGTAATGTCTGTAATCAATACAAATTTACTTCCTCTTCCTATGTTTCACATTACAATAAATTCTCTCCAAGTTGAATCTTAGAAGAGAAACATTAAAATAGCAATAAAAATAAAGCCTTTATTCATGTTTTGTAGTTTTCTTGAACCAAATGATTTTTGTTTTTCAGGGTTGTTTTTTTTTTTTTTTTTCTGGGCAGGGTCTACCTGTAGCCCCAGCTGACCTGGAACTTGCTATGTACACCAGGCTGGCCTTGAACCCAGAGATTCACCTGCCTCTGCCTCCCAAGTGCTGGGATTGAGTTTTTGAGTCTCTTTAGAGAGGTCTCACTATGTTCCTCAGGCTGGTCTCAAACTCACTTTGACCCCTCTGTTCCAACTTCCCAAGTGCTGAGATTATAGGCATTATACAATTACATCCAGCCAAAATAGCTTTTACAAATCTGTTATTCACAAATCATACAACTTAATGTAGTCTTTTTATGGCTAGCAATGCAGATATTCTCCTTTATTCAGCTTAATTTCTATTTTCTGTTTGGTTTTGAAGATGAAGAGTCTGAATTTTCAGAAATCCTGCAATTTTTTTTTTTGGTCTTTTTTGAAACAAGGTCTCCCTGTAGCTCTAACTGGCCTGAAATTCGCTATGTAGACCAGGCTGGCCTTGAACTATTAGATTCGCCTGCCTCTGCCTCCCCAGTGCTGGAACTAAAGGTGTGCACCACCACACCCGGCTTAGAAATCCTGGGAAATTTTATGGTTTAAAAATAAATCTTGGGGTTGGAGAGATGGCTCAGCGGTTAAGAACACTTGTTCTTACAGAAGAACCGGGTTTGAATCCCAGCACCTACATGGCAGCTAACAACTGTCCATAACTCCAGTTCCAGGGGCTCCAACAGCCTCTTCTGACCTCTGTAGGCATTGCACAACATGGGTGCACTTATCTACATGCAGGCAATACATGCATACACATAAAATAAAAATAATAAAAGCCGGGCGTGGTGGCGCATGCCTTTAATCCCAACACTTGGGAGGCAGGGGCAGGCGGATCTCTGTGAGTTCAAGGCCAGCCTGGTCTACAAAGTGAGTTCCAGGACAGCTGGGGCTATAGAGAGAACCTGTCTCAAAAAGACCAAAAAATAATAATAATAAATCTTTTGTGCTGAGGATAGAGCTCAGTTGATAGACTGCTTGTCTAGCATGCATGAAGTCCCAAGTTTCATCCTTAGCACTAGCACCACATAAACCAGGTGTATATTGTTGTGTTGCATTCCTGGAATCCTAGCACTCTGGAGTTCTAGAGCAGTGGATCTGAAGTTCAAGGTTATTCTTGGTTGCACAGTGAGTTCAAGGCCAGGTTGGAAAACATGAAGACCACATCTCAAAAAATAGATTTCTAAGCCGGGCGTGGTGGCACACGCCTGTAGTCCCAGCACTTAGGAGGCAGAGGCAGGTGGATCTCTGTGAGTTCAAGGCCAGCCTGGTATACATAGTGAGTTCCAGGACAGCTGGAGCTACAGGGGGACCCTGCTTCAAAAAGACAAAAACAAAAAAAAATATTCTGTCTGGCATGGTAGCACATGCCTGTAATCCTAGCACTTCGGAGGCTGAGGTCAGAGGACTACTGAGTTCAAGGCCAGAGGGAACTACAAAGTTCTATCCTGGACTGGGTTATAGAATGAGAATGTGTCTAAAAACAAAACAAAACAAAACAGAAGCTCAGTGAGAATGTGTCCTAAGCTGGACCTTTGGATTGCTTGCCTAATAAATGGGTTTTCATCAGTAAGAAAATAGCCGGGCATGGTGGTGCACGCCTGTAGTCCCGGCACTTGGGAGGCAGAGGCAGGCGGATCTCTGTGAGTTCGAGGCCAGCCTGGTCTACGTAGTGAGTTCCAGGCCAGCTGCGGCTACAGGGAGACCCTGTCTCAAAAACACTGAAGAAAAAAAACCCAAAAAGCAAACAAACAAAAAAGAAAATCATGACACAGAAGGTGGTAGAAACATTAGCAAGGTTGATAATGAGGCATTAAAATCAGTACAAATTTCTTTTTAAATTTTTAAAAAATATTTATTATTTTTACTTTATGTGAATGAGTGTATTGCCTGCATGTATGGGAGTGCACCCGTATTGTGCAAGGCCAAGGAGGTCAGAAGAGGGCTTCGGAGTTAAGGCCGGTTCACAGCCACCATGTGGGTGCTGGGAATCAAACTGGAAAGGAACTGGAATTAAGGACAGTTTGTAGCCACTATGTGGGTGCTCAGAATCGAACCTGGGTCCTTCCTCTGCAAGAACAGTCAGGGCTCTTAACCGCTGAGCCAATCTTTCCAGCCCCAATCATTGCAAATTTCTAAAGGGCTGATTAAGAAAATACCTTCAAAAGCCTCAGTGATGTATGATCATCAAATATTAAATATTCATAGACTCTCTTAAAGGAATAAACATTGCCATAAACCCTTAAAAAAAAAAAAAAAGAAAGAAAAGAGGTGTGCCTACAGCTCAGTGGTAGTGTGTGTGCCTGGCATAGAAGTTTTCATGTGGCTCTAAGTTCAATCTCCAGTACTGTCAAATAAATTAACTTTTTTAATGAGTGTGTTCAACAAATTTTAGCATAGAACACCATCTAATTAATGGCCTAATACATATTTTTCTGGCCTTTATAAAGAAGAAATATATACAGAAAAAAAAATCTAAAGTGCTTGGTTTTAAGACCTCTTAAAATTACATTAAGTGAACTCACAAGTTTTTTATTTATTTGTACATCCACTTCACAGATAGCACTGTCCCATAGCCTCCCTCCCCCAACTAGAGCCCTTATACTCTGATATCCCTGCCCTATGTAGAGTTTTAGGAGGGTCAGCTGTTCTTCATCTAGCGGTAATCAGTTGTCTATATTCCTTTGGATAAGATTGGGGTCTGCTGTTCAATTTCCCAGTTCTATGCTGGGTTATTATCTGGGAGTCCGGAGTCCCACCTTGGCCAACAACTCAAAAGAAGGTATCGCCTGTCTGACATTGTTGCTTGTTATATAGCCTTTAGCTATGCATATGGACTCTTAAGAAATTATGTTGGCCCCTTTAATCTATGGTTATACTTTCCTTTTGGGTGTTTAAGGCCATACAGTTGGTCCAAATAAACGGATTTGTTTTTACTCTTAAGGTCGTTTGAGGATCTGTTCCTCAGGGGTCACATGGGCTTCGGAGGAGCCCCTGGTTCCTTTCTTTTACCAGTTCCCCCTATGTGAAGATAAGTCAAAGGTCTCTCTCGACCGTGGTTGGCTTCGCTTGGAAGCATGGAGGAAATGATTCCTCTGTGTTGACCCTCCTCTTTGTAGACTGGACAGTGGTTCAAGTCCATCTGGTGGGATCTCAGCCTCCTTGATCAGGAGGACAGGTGACCCACCACCATTATAGGACATTTTGAGAGATGCTCATAGTCCCTTGGAACTAGTAGACCTAGGAGGGCAAGGAGCAAAAAGTGTCCCTTATGTCCCTCAGACCAAATTATTATAGACCTCAACGTATGTCTGTTAAACACTGAAGAAGCTTAGTTCCACCAGTCTGGTATTTTTAATTACTGTGTGTCATGTAGATAAATCTTGGGGAAAGACCAGTTGTTCTCAGATAAACCTTAACTAGACATATATTTCTTGATCTGCTATGTATAATTTGTTAGTAGGTTGTAGGAGTAATATGGTTCTCTCTGGTTTTCAAAACTAGTTAGGTATTGTTTATCTCTCACATTGTCTCACCCCTCCAGCATGGTTTTCCCTCTTAAGGTGCCCCCATTTCCTCCCTTTCTCCATTACTAATACCCTTCTCCTATGGTCCTACCTCTCTTGAGCTCATTCTTTCCCTTTA
>NW_008342423.1:587571-588725 GCF_000622305.1 Nannospalax galili
TGTTCTCTTGATCTTAGCCAGTCTGACTGGGGTAAGATGAAATCTTAAAGTGGTTTTAATTTCCATTTCCCTAATTACTAGTATGTTGAACATCTTTTAAGACATTTCTTAGCCATCTTTATTTCTTCTTTTCATAACTCTGTTCAGTTCCTTAGCCCATCTTTTAACTGGGTTACTTACTTTCTTGATTCTTTGTTTTTTGAGTACGTTATATATTCTGGATATTAAACCTCTGTCCGATGTGTCGCTGGTGAAGATTTTCTCCCATTCTGTGGGTTTTCCGTTTGCTTCCTTGGTTGTCTCCTCTGGTATACAGAAGCCTTTTAGTTTAATGAGGTCCCATTTGTTTCCTGAGCAACTGATGTCCAGTTTAGAAAATCCTTTCCTACGCCTATTATCTTGTAAGTGTTTCCCAATGTTTTCTTTTAATAGTTTCAGTTTCAGGCTTTACATTGAGGTCTTTGAGCCATTTGGATTTGACTTTTGTGCAGGGTGAAAGATAAGGGTTTAGTTTCATTCTTCTACAAGTGGATATCTAGTTTTGCCAGCACCATTTGCTGAAAATGCTGTCTTTCCTCCAGTGAATGTTCTTGCCTCCATTGTCAAATATCAGGTGACTGAAATTGGCTGAGATTACATGTACACATATTTGGTCTTCAATTTTGTTCCATTGATCTATGGGTCTATTTTTTTGCCAGTACAATGTTGTTTTATGACTATAGCTCTGTAATATAATTTAAAATCTGGTATAGTAATCCAGCCAGCCATTGCTCTGAGTGTTCACAGCTGCTCTGGCTATCTGAGGTCTTTTGTGCTTCCATCTGAATCTTAAGATGGTTTTTTCCAGTTCTGTGAGAATGTCACAGGATTCTGACTGGCACTGCACTGAATCTACAAATGGCTTTTGGGAGGATGGTCATTTTTACAATATTAATTCTTCCTATCCATGAGCATGGGAGGGCCTCCCGTCTTCTGATGTCTTCCTCAATTTCTTTCTTTAAAGATTTAAAATGTTCATTGTAGAGCTCTTTAATGTCTTTAGTCAGGTTTATTTTGAGGTATTTTATTTTTTTTTGCAGCTATTGTGAACAGGAGTGTTTCCATGTGCTCTTTCTCTGATTGCCTGTTCTTGGTATATAGAAAGGCTACAGACT
>NW_008342423.1:588981-596428 GCF_000622305.1 Nannospalax galili
GGTATGTTCCCTCCAGTCCAATTCCCTCTAGGACTTTGAACATAAATGCATGTTGAATTTTGTCAAAGGCCTTCTCTGCATCTATTGAGATGACCATGTGGCTCTTGTCTTTGAGCCCATTTATATGACTTATGACGTTTATTGACTTACGTATATTGAACCGTCCCTGCATCTCTGGGATAAAGCTGACTTGATCATGGTAGAGCTCAGAAGGTTTTAATAGGTAATTAATTCTTCTAGTTTTTACACTCAGTAAACCAAAAACATTAAGCATACTCTTCATTCATATTTAAAAAAAAAGTCAAATACAGCCAGGCATAGTGGCACATGCCTTTAATCCCAGCACTTGGGAGGCCAGCTGGGGTTACAGGGGGTATAGGGGGGCCCTGTCTGAAAATGCCCCCTCCCCCCAAAAATCAAAAAGTCAGGCGTGGAGGCCCTGGCCTTTAATCCCAGCATTTGGGAGACAGAGGCAGGCAGATCTCTGGAATTCAAGTCCAGCCTGGTTTATACAGCAAATTCCAGGTCAGCTGGGGTTACAGGAAGAGTGTCTCAAAAAAGACCAAGAACAGAAACAAAACAAAACAAAGAGTCAAATACAATTCTCCAGATGTATTTTGGTTTGAAAAAAAAAAAAATTTCCAGTATCACATGGAGTGACAGTGCTCAAAACGGATTCTATATTGTATAACGGTAGTGACATGGAAATCTATCTTTCCAACTGTCAGTTTAACAAACAAACAAACAGCCTTTAATCCAAGCACTTGGGAGGCAGAGGCAGATGGATCTCTGTGAGTTCAAGGCCAGCCTGGTCTACATAGTGAGTTCCAGGACAGCTGGGGCTACAGGAAGAACGTCTCAAAAAGATAGATAAATAAGTAAATAAATAAATAAATAAACAAAAAAAAATAAAAAACAAACAAAACAATATACCAATACAAAATATCAGGCTGTATACTAATTCTACACTGTAAGTTGTTATTTTTGTTTTTAATAAATATTCTCTCTCTCTCTCTCTCTCTCTCTCTCTCTCTCTCTCTCTGTGTTTCTTTAGAGTCTCACTATATAGCCCTCACTGGCATCTTATTCAGAAATCCACCTGCCTCTGCATCCTGAGTGTTATACTTTCAATTTCTTTTAGAATTTTGAAGGTAGTTTCTTTTTGAACTAGCTGGTGAACAGACTTCTAAGCAAAAGGGAAACTACTTCAAATCTAGAATCCACAACAGTACATATGAATAAATTTGTCATAGTTATTTAATACAGTATCTTTTTAAAAAAATTTTTTACATTTATTTAATTTTGTGTATATGTGTACACACACATGTGCACGCCACAGCACATGTGGAGGACAGAAAACAACTTAAGGGAGTCAGTTCTCTTATTCATTTATTTATTTATTTTATTTATTTTGGTCTTTTTGAGACAGGGTTTCCCTGTAGCCCCAGCTGGCCCGGAACTCACTTGTAGACCAGGCTGGCCTTGAACTCACAGAGATCTGCCTGCCTCTGCCTCCCAAGTGCTGAGATTAAAGATGTGTGCCACCATGCCTGGCTAGTTCTCTCCTTCTACCATGTGGGTTCCAGGGATCAAACAGGCCATCCAACTTGGTGGCTAGTGCCCTCCCCACTGAACCATCTCAGCAGTTCTCTGGAATAGCTGTTCTTTGACATTTTTAATTTATTTTATTTTTGTTGCAAGTTCATTTGGCTTCTTGTAAAAGTAAACTACAAGAATCATGACACAGATAATTATGTCCTTCAATCCAAACAAAGTAGGCCTTAAAAGAGAATTAGGAACAAAGAGAAACAGTACACAAAAATCAGTTAAAAGGTAGCTCCTAAAAGGGTAACAAAAAGATAGAAAGGAAACATAGGAAAGAGATACACTATATAGACACTTCTCACTAAGAAGAGAGAAGAGTATTGTTGAGAGTTAAGTAGAAATTTGTAGATGCCTAAGACAAAGCCAGCACTAATAAAATATGAATTCCCAAGAAGATAAATGTGGGAGGTTAGAACTACAGACATGACATAAAACAACTTAGATATAAATAGGCAATACAGTTCTTTAGATACTATCCCAGTGAAATGATAGTACTTTGATTGGTTTGCTTTATTTTATACTTTGGGTTTTGTTGTTCATTTTCTACTTGGCTCTGTAATAGAATGAGTTAATTTATTTTGTTAATCAAAAATTAATAAAATATTCTACATGAAAATAAAGTTTTACCAATAAAAGAAAATCAAGTGAACTCACACTGCTTTTCTTTGCCATTTCAAAATGAAAAAGCACACCAGCTTTAAAAAGGCATAGCAGCCATACTTTGAACAATGAGGCATGAACCTCACCCTACATCACCAGCTCCCAAATTAAATGCTGACTTTGTCCAAATGAGGAAACACTGTGTCTATCATTAGCAAACAACAGTGTTCTATATGAGAACACAGAAGTGAATTCCTTCAACATAGTAGAAACACTTCTAATGAGGCAGCACTATCTAAGAACAGCATACAACATTGGCTTACAGATTTGTACTTCATGTTGTTCCACTGGCAGATGTCCTCACTCTTCAAAGCACAGGGAGCTGCTACTTCAGACTGAGCCCAGCATTTCAAAACTGGGAACTCTGAGAAAAGGGGCAAAAGAAGGTCAGAAAACCTGCATTTGGACTCAAGGCTGTAGCTTGTACTGTACCTCAACAGAAATCTTCCATGCTAGGATATGAAAACTCAAACATTTTAAAACACAATTCACATGTTTTGGACCCATCTATCACATGCTGTCATTTTAGCATCCTTTTTAATGTGGATGTCTAGGAAATACAAAGTTACAGCGGTAATCACAGAACTTGAACATGATTTCTTAACAAAATCTTAAATATACACTATTACCCCCTTTTAAGTATCGCTTCACAAGAAAAAAAAGTATCATTTCAGAAACATGATCTGAAGTTATCTGAAATATATTCAGAAAAGTGAGCACATCTTCAGTACACAGCTTGATAAAAATCTCAACATCATGTTTACCCATATAAAGATCATGCAGATCAAAACAAAACAGATTCCCAGTGTCCTCTCAAGGGAGGCACTTTGCCAGAGGTGGTGGCACTCAGGAGGCAGAGACAGGTAGGTCTCTGTGAGATAGAGATCAGCATGGTCTACATAGTGAGTTCCAGGTCAGCTAGGGCTACAGAGAGTCTCTGTCTCAAAAAACAAACAATAAAAATAGAGGTACTTTCAAAACTTTATTTAGGGTAAAAAAAAAAAAAAAAAGTTATCATTAGTAGAAACAAAATTAGGCTAGATAAAGAAAGCTAATAGTGCCAAAGACTAACTTTTTTGTGACAGACGGTTTGATAATGACAAATATGATTAAAAAATTCCTACCTGCTAGTTATTAGCAACAATACTGTTAGCTTTTCTAAGTCAACCCAAATTGAAGAAATAAATCAAAATCTGATTGTTTTTATTTTGAGAGAGGGTCTCACTATGCAGACTAGGCTTGCCTCAAACTCAAAGATCCACCTGCCCCTGCATGATACCTGGATGAAAAAGCTTCTTAAATTAAAGAAGCAGCTTTGCTTCTGAGAAAATGTGAAGAAATAATGAAAGTCTAGGATTTTTGTTTCTCTTTTCTTATTTTTTGAGGCAAGGTTTCATGTATCCTAAATTGACCTTGAACTCTATGCAGCCAAAGATTGCTTTCAACCTCTGATCCTTCTGCTTCCACATTCAAGTTCTGGATGACAAGTATAGTATACACATGGCTTCACCCCTACCTACTTACCTACCTCTTGTGGGTTTTTTGTTTTTGATCTTTTTGAGACAGATCTCCCTGTAGCCCCAGCTGGCCTAGAACTGGCTATGTAGACCAGGCTGGCCTTGAACTCACAAAGATCCCCTGCCCTCTGTTTCCCATGCCTGGTGTACACCTTGTGTTTTTGAGACAGGATCTCACTATAGAGTCTAGACTGGCTTCAAACCCTAATCTTTCTAACTTCAACCTCTAGAGTGCTGGGATGACAGGTTATATACCACCAAGTCCAGAAAGAATAGTTTTTATTTATATTATTATTGTTTATTTATTTTTGTTGTATGAGTGTACTGCCTGCATGTATATAAGTGCACCCATGTCGTGTAATGTCCAAGCAGGTCAGAAGAGGGCATTATGGATGTTAGATGAGATGTGATGAGAGTGAACTAGAGTTATGGATGGTTGTTAGCCACCATGTGGGTGCTGGGAATTGAAACCAGGTCCTCTGCAAGAGCAGGCAATGAATGCCCTTAACTGCTAAGCCATCTCTTCAGCCCACAAATAGTTTTTAAATTTACACAAATCTCCATATAAAAACAGAACAATTGTAGAGCTTATGGACAAAGTGTGCAACTAAAGTAGGTGATCAAGTATCCTGTCCTCTTGGAACACAGCACAGGTGAGAAGAAACAAAAATACCTTTAAAATCACTGAGTCTTGAGCCAGGCATGGTGGCGCGCACCTTTAATCCCAGCACTTGGGAGGCAGAAGCAGGCAAATCTTTGTGAGTCTGAGGCCAGCCTGGTCTATATAGTGAGTTCCAGGAAAGCTGGGGCTACAGGGAGACCCTGTCTCAAAAAGACAAAAACAAAAACAAAAACAAAAAAACCTCAAAAAACCCCAGTAAGTCCTGCAAAGCCAGGACTAATCAGAATGCAGCAAAGAGGCAATGTGAGTCACTACAAAGGGAGTCACCACAAAGGGAGTCACCAATGGTGATGGGTGGCACATGCCTGCAGTCTCATTCCTTAAGAACCCAAGGCAAGAAGAGCAAAACATTAAGGCCAGCCTGAGCTACAAAGAAAGTTTAAGGCCAGTCTGGCTGACATAACAAGATCCCAATTCCCCAAGAAACAACCAGGTATTATACATCTACTGTTTTTTGGTGGGTTTTTTGTTTTTGTTTTTTGGTCTTTTTGAGACAGAGTTTCTCTGTAGCTCCAGCTGTCCTGGAACTCACTATGTAGACCAGGCTGGCCTTGAACTCAGGGAGCCACCTGCCTCTGCCTCCCAAGTGCTGGGATTAAAGATATGTGCCACCATGCCCAGCACACATTTTCTTTTAAAAGAACACAGTCCTCCCTATGGTCTTGTCAGAAGAATCAAACCTGAACCAATCTGATCATACCCTCTGGAGTTGGCTACTATTTCCAGGAAATAAAGAATTACAGGAACAAGAACTATAGCAGGAGTATAATCAGAAATAACCCAACCATAAGAAAGAAACCCTGGCTGGGGGTGGTGGTGCACACCTTTAATCCCAGCACTTGGGAGGCAGAGGCAGGCAGATCTCTGTGAGTCAAGGCCAGCCTGGTCTAGGTAGTGAGTTCCAGGACAGCTGGGGCTACAGGGAGACCCTGTCTCAAAAAGACCGAAAAAAAAAAAAAAAAAAAGAAAGAAACCCTAAGGTCAAATGGCCCACGACCTTCTTGTACACTAAAGAAACAACAGGTTTTATTGACAAGACTAAATTATAGTACTTAAGAATCTTGTCCATTAAGAAGTGAGGGCCAGGGCTCAGAGATGACTTCAGCAGTTAAGAATGCTTCTCTGCCGGGTGTGGTGGCACATGCCTTTAATCCCAGCACTTGGGAGGCAGAGGCAGGCAGATCTCTGTGAGTTCAAGGCCAGCCTGGTCTACACAGTGAGTTCCAGGACAGCTGGGGCCACTGGGAGACCCTGTCTCAAAAAGACAAAAAAAAAAAGATTTATTAAGAATGCTTCTCTGGAAGAGAACCTGAGTTCAGTTCCCAGCTCCCACATCAGTTGGCTCACAACTTCCTGTAACACCAGCTCTGGGGAATCCAGCCCTCTCTTCTGGCCTCTGCAGGCATTGCACTCACATGCACATATTCCCTCCACCCACCCACCCCAACACATAATTATAAATTTAAAAAAAATTTTTAAGGCTGGGCATGGTGGCATATGTCTTTAGTCTCAGCACTCAGGAGGCAGAGGCAGGCGGATCTCTGTGAGTTCAAGACCAGCCTGGTCTACATAGCCAGTTCCAGGACAGCTGGGGCTACAGGGAGACCCTGTCTCAAAAATACCTAAAACCAAAAATTTTTTAAAGGAAGTGAGATTAAAATTTGTAAACTGAGTCAGTCTTAGAAGGGAAGGAGACTATGATTGGGACAAGACATGTGGAATAGTTGCTAGTGTGGCTGACAAAGTTTTCTTTTTTAAAAATGTTTTTATTACATTTTACTTATTAGTGTATATGTGTATGGATTTGCACATGGCACCACAGGCATGTGGCAGTCACAGGTCAACGTGGGAGCTGGTTCCTTCCTTCCATTACAGGGGTCCTAGGGATCAAACTCAGGTGATCAGGCTTAGCAGTAAGTGCCTTAACTCATTGAGCCATTTTACCAGTTCTATTTCTCAACCTAGGTGACACGTAATAGGTATCTGCCTTGCAACAATTCATTAAACTATGTGTGTATATGGTTTTTCTACATGTGTACTTTGTATCACAATCAAAAAGCTGAAAGGAAGATGCTTTTGTTATTCCTTGACTGAAGACCTGCCACCACAATGCTACTCTTATTTTCAACCCTCAGAAAACCTGCAACCCTCACCTTCATCACAGTACATCAATAAATCTGGGTTGTTGACCACAATAAGTGTGTGTCCATCTTTCCTATGTGGCCGGTGATAGCGATAGTGCACGGGCAAAAAGGCTTGGAAGCAATCAATGCACTGTGCATCTTGTCTGGCATAAATGAGAACTTCAGATTCTTTGGACAAATAGTTGGGAGCTTCTATATTAAAACTTTCTGATACCATCACTGCCTGTTGAAGAGAAAACAAGTATTAATCAAGAAGAATATATGAATGAAAAAAAAAGACCCAAGTAAAACCAGAAGATTTCTGTACAATCATGCAGAAGCATCAGATTTGTTCCCTTTACATACAAAAGCCATTTTTATTCCCCTTTCATCCTCAATTGTATGTGGGAAACAAGGGATGTGACCAATGAATAACAAAAGTAAATGGGGAAATTATATTCTCAAGTGCCAAATTTCCCCATAATAAAAATTACTTCTGGAAATGTCTTTAATTAACCTCTGCTTAACCGAAAAAACAGGTACCCCCAAAAGTGAAACTGTATTATTCAATACACAGTATTATTCAATACACCTCAATTTGTATTCAGTAAAAATGACTAGCATCATTCTGGTCATTTCCTGTTCTTTAGTGAAGCAAGTAAAATGGTAGTAAGATAGAGCACGGGGCAGGAAGTCATACAGATTCAGCAACTTTCTACAGTGGTTATACAAAGGTCATGAATATATAGCAAACAATTTTATTTTATTTTATTTTTTTGTCCTTTTGAAGCAGGGTCTCCCTGTAGCCCCAGCTGTCCTGGAACTCACCATGTAGACCAGGCTGGCCTTAAACTCACAGA
>NW_008342423.1:596527-599808 GCF_000622305.1 Nannospalax galili
CTCTGCCTCCCAAGTGCTGGGACTACAGGCGTGCGCTACCACACCCGGCACAATTTTATTTTTTAATAATTTATTATTTTTATGTGTATGAAGTGTATTGCCTACATGTGTGTAAGTGTACTTGTGTCATGAAATGCCCGCAGAGGTCAGAAGGTGTCAGGACCTCTAGAACTGGAGTTACAGACAGCTGTTAGCAGCCATATGGGTGCTGGAATTCAAACCTGGGTCCTCTGCAAGAGCAGTCAGTACTCTTAACCACTGAGTCATCTCTCCAGCCTCATGATTTTATTTTGTGATGGAGGAGATCAAAACCAGGGTCTTGGGGTTGGAGAGATATTTTCACATGTTTTTTCCTCTCTTACCCAAAGGAATAACAACTTACTGGCAAATGTCAAAAATTACATAGACTTGTGAGTCATTAAGGGAACTCAGAAATTATCTGAACCAATGTTTCAAGGAAGGGATTTATCAGGTATCGAGCTACTACATGAATACTTTCAATGGCCAAAACAGCTCATTGCTATAAATCTCATTCTCGTTACTGTTAAGGGCCATTTCTTTTCATGAGTCAAACTTTATGTACTGGCTTATAATATTCACTAGTTGTTCTTGTTCACAATGTCTGCAATAATCCTGTTCCTTGTTTCACTAGAGATTTGCAAACATCAGAAGGCAACTATGCTATCACCATGAAATCTTTTCTTCTTGAGGAAATAAACAATTCTCTTGGTTTCTCATGACAATGACATGGTTTCCAAACTGTCCTTATTAGTTATATTTTAAAATGTGCAGAATGCAGTAGCAATCCTTTTTTTTCTTTTTTCTTTTTTTTTTTTTTTTGACAGGGTCTCCCTGTAGCCCCAGCTGTCCTGGAACTCACTATGTAGACCAGGATGGCCTTGAACTCATAGAGCTCCACCTGGCTCTGCTTCCCGAGTGCTGGGATTAAAGGCATTTGGCACCACGCCCAGCAATATTACCTTTTTAAGAAAAAACTTCTATTGGCTCTTTTTTTTTTTTTTTTTTGGTCTTTTTGAGACAGGGTCTCCCTATAGCCCCAGCTGTCCTGGAACTCACTATGTAGACCAGGCTGGCCTTGAACTCACAGAGATCCACCTGCCTCTGCCTCCCGAGTGCTGGGACTACAGGCGTACGCCACCATGCCCGGCTTATTTTTTTAATATTTTTATTTATATTTTATGTGTATGCATGTATTGCCTGCATGTAGATAAGTGCACCGTGTCGTGCAATGCCTGCGGAGGACAGAAGAGGCTGTCGGATCCCCTGGAACTGGAGTTACGGACAGTTGTTAGCTGCCATGTGGGTGCTGGGATTCAAACCTGGGTCTTCTGCAAGAACAGTCAGTGTTTTCAACTGCTGAGCCATCTCTCCAGCCCCTCTATTGGCTTTTTAAGCAGTCTTATTTTAGTATGTTATATATAAACATTTCAAGTAAATCAAATCTTTCACAAGTTTTTAAGTTTACAGAAAAATTAAGCACAAAGTAGAGTTTCCCAAGTCAGATATGATGGTGCATGCCTGTAATTCCAGCACTTGGGAGGTTGAGGCAGGAGGATTGGGTGGTTCAGGTCCAGCCAGAGCTAGTCTTTGTCTCCCAAAACAAAACAAAAAAACCCAGAGTCCCCATATGTGTTCCCCTCCTACCACACAAAGTTTCTCTTTTTATTAATCCTCCTGTATTTGTGAGGTATATTTATCACTGACAAGCGTAATCAATACACTCCTTGTTTTTTGTTTTGTTTTGTTGAGACAAGGTCTCCTTGTACCCCCAGCTGGCCCAGAACTTGCTATGTAAGAGGCTGGCCTTGACTTCACAGAGATCAGCCTGCCTCTGCCTTGTGAGTGCTGTTATTTGCTCATCTTAAAAAAAGCTTAGCTAAGACCATCTTTTTTCTTTTATCTTTGTGCGTGTGTGCATGTGTGCAGGTGCATGCTCCATGGTACACATGTGGAAGTCAAAAAGAAAACCTCAGATGTCAGTCTTTGCTTTCCACCTTCTTTGAGACAGGGTCTCAGTAGACTTTCTATTGCTCAGCTAGCCTAGCTGGCCCATGGGTTTCCAGAAATCTTCCTCGATCCTTCTGTCACTGTCTCCAGTCTCCCTGCAAGAGAGCTGGCATTACAGATTTTTGTGCTACAGCATGTTTTTTTTTTTTTTTTTTTTTTTTGATAGGGTCTCCCTAGTCACAGCCCATTTTGAGGTCATGATGAGAACCAGGGTGGCCTTGATCTTGCAGAGATCCACCTGCCTCTGCTTCCCAAGGACTGGGATCAAAGGTACAGCATCTGGCTTTTACATGGGTCATTAAGATTTGACTTCAGGTCCTCATGCTTTCACCTACTGAGCCATCACCCTAGCCCCTTAGCTGGAATTACTGACTTAAGACCTTTCTTCTTTCTAACACAGGCATTTAGTACTACGAATTTCTTCCTAAATAATTTTAGCAGCAATCTATTAATTATGAAGGGATAGCTGCATTTTCCTCTAATTTGGATTTTTTAAATCTTCAGAAATATGTTATTTGTAGTCTCAAATACTTGAGGCTTTTAAAGAAATCTTTATTACTGATTTCTAATTTAATTCCATCATGGTCAAAGAACATTTGTAAGACTTGAATTTTGCTAAATTTATTGAGATATGTTTTAAGGCTAAGACCACCTATGTTGGTAAGTACATCTAAAAGAATGTATATTATTATTGAGTAATCTGTTACCAATTAAGTAAAATTGACAAATAGTTTCGTTTAAATTTCCTATGTACTTCACCATTTTCTTTTCAGGGGGTCTTTTTGAGACATGGTCCCCCTGTAGCCCCCAGCTGACCTGGAACTCGCTATGTAGCCCAGGCTGGCCCTGAACTCACAAGAGAGCCACCTGCCTCTGCCTCCTAAATGCTCAGATTAAAGGCGTGTGCCACCGCTTTTGGTTTAGTACCCTATTCTTGATAGAACAGAAAATCATGTGCCAGGCGTGGAGGCACATGCCTTTAATCCCAGCACTGGGGAGGCAGAAACAGGTGTTCTCTGTGAGTTCAAGGCCAGCCCAGTCTACACAGCCAGTTCCAGGCCAGCTGGGGCTACAGGGAGACCCTGTCTCAGAAAGACCAAAAGAGCCAGGCGTTGTGGCACACAACTTTAATCCCAGCACTTGGGAGGCAGAGGCAGGCAGATCTTTGTGAGTTCAAGGCCAGCTTGGGCTACATAGTGAGTTCCAGGACAGCTGGGGTTACAGGGAGACCCTGTCTCAAAAGGACCAAAAAA
>NW_008342423.1:599820-608358 GCF_000622305.1 Nannospalax galili
GATAAGGCACTGAAATCTCCAATTGTAATTAAAGTATATAAATCTCCAACTAAAACACAATGCTTTTCATTCATGTATTTTGAAGCTCTGTTTTCAGTACATAACTGTTTACAACTGCTATTTCCTTCAGATGAATTGATCCAATTATCAAAATGACCTTCCTACAACTAGTGACTGTCTTTGCTCTAAAATCCAGCTTTATTTTGGTCAGCTTCTACATACTTTTTCCATTTACTTTACTCTGTGTATGTATGTAGCTCAGGCTGGCCTTAGTCCCCAAGATCTTCCTGCCTCAGCCTCCTGGATGCTAAAATTATAGGTGTAAGCCACCATGCTCATCATTTTACTTTTAACTTACAAATGCAAATCTGAAATACAATTCCTTGAGCAACAAGCAGTTGAATCTTGCTTTCCTATGTAATCTGATAGTCTGTCTCTACCTTTAAATAGAGAAATTTAGCTATTTATATTTAAATGACTATTAACATCATTAAGCTTAAATCCATCACCTTGTCATTCATTCTTCATTAGAAACACCTGTTCCTTGTTCCCTTTACCAACTTTTTCTGCCTTCTATGGATTAACTGATCTTTTAAAAATAATTTCATTTTACTGACAAATGAACAATTCTTGGTTATTTTTGTGACAACTTTAGGGTTCTTATCATTTCTCAGGCTAGCTGGGGCTACAGGGAGACCCTATCTCAATAAGACCAAAAAAACAAAACAAAAAACAAAAAACAAAACCCACAAACCAACCAACCTTGTGTATTTTACTCATTTTGTTACCATTTTAAGCTGTGTCCTTCCCTGGGTGCTGATCTAGATTTCACCTGGTATTATTTTCCTTCTGCCTGAAGGAGCTGCTTTAATATTTCCTGCAGTGAAGGTGTGATATTCTTTCAGCTTTGTCTGAAAAAGTCTTCATTTCCTCTTAACTTTGAAAGATATTTTTAGTGAACATAATTCTGTTATTTTGGAATTCAAAATTTAGAGGTTTTCTCTCAGCATTTCAAAGATGATTCTGTACTGTCTTATTTGCATTACTCCTACATATTTTTCTCTATAATAATCTTTTCCTCTTGCTCCTTTTAAGATCTTCTTGCTGGTATAAAATTAGCTGCTGTGCTGGATAGCTTTAGTGTTAACTTGACACACCTGGGTTGAGGAAGCCTCAGTTGGGGAATTGCCTCTATTGGACTGGCCTGTGGCCATGTCTGAGGGTCATCTTCTTGATGAGTGATGTGGGAGGGCCCAGCCCATGGTGGGTAGTCCCACCCCTGGGTAGGTGATCCTATGTTGCATAAGAAAGCAGGCTGAGCAGGGGCCAGGGGAGCAAGCCAATAAGCAACATTGCTCCATGGCCTGTGCTCCGGCTCCTGCCTCCAGGTTCCTGCCTGGAGTTCAGTTCCTACCTTGGGCTCCTGGATGAACTGTGACCCAGGATATGTAGGCTAAATAAACCCTTTCCATAAACCCTTTAGTCCCCAAGTTGGTATTGGTCAGAGTATTTTGTCACAGCAATGAAGAAACAAAGTAGGACATCGTCCATGTGCCTTACTGTAATTTTCTTCATATTTCTTCTATTTGAGAATCTTTTTATTTTTGGTTTATTTTTTATTTTATGTGTTTTGCCTGCATGTGTGTAAGTGTGCCATGTATATGAATGCCTATGGAGGCTACAGGACAGTGTCAAATTCAATGGAACTGGAGTTACAGTTGTTAGCTGCCTTGAGGGTGCTGGGAATCAAACCCAGGTCCTCTGTAAGAGCAGCCACTGCTCTTTATCACTGAGCCATCTCTCCAGCTCCCTACTTAAGAATCTTATACATACAGGTTAGGTTGATAGCTATCATAAATTCAAGTATTTTTTTTCAGTCATTCTTTTTTTTAAACATGTATGTGTGATGAGTGGAGGTGTGCATGTTCACATTGAGGGGGTGCATATACATGTGAAGGTCAGAGGTTGATGTCAGATGTCTTTCTCAATCACTCTCCACCTTATATATTGAAGCAGAATCTCTAATGTGAACCCAGAGCTTGACAATTTGGCTAGTATGGTCTTAAGTCCTCAAACATGCTTGGTAAGCATTTTGCCCACAGACCCATCTCCCCAACTCTTTCTCTCTCCAGCTGTTACTGTTGTTGAGACAGGGTCTCATGTAGCCCAGGCTGGCCTCAAACTCATTATGTAACTGAGAATGACCTTTACTTTCTGACTTTCTTGCCTCTGTCTCCCAAGTACTGGGATTATAGGTATGCCTGCTTTATACAGTGTGAGGGATGAAACTCAGGGCGTCATGTGTGCTAAGTAGGGATTACCAACTGAGCTGTATCTCCAAACTCTTCCACCATTATGTCTTCAAGTATTTGTTCCTTCTTTTTATTTTTTATTTATTTTTTTGGTCTTTTTGAGACAGGGTCTCCCTGTAGCCCCAGCTGTCCTAGAACTCACTATGTAAAGCAGGCTGGCCTTGAACTCACAGAGATCCGCCTGCCTCTGCCTCCCGAGTGCTGGGACTAAAGGTGTGTGCCACCACGCCCGGCTCTATATTTTTTTTAACTGCTTGGATATGCCAATTGCGTATATGATAGACCACCTGACGTTGTTATATAATTTACTAATACTCCATTTACCTTTTAAAGTTTTTATCTGTTTTACATTTTTAGTAGTTTCTATTGTTATCTTCATTAATCTTTTCTTTTATAATTTGTGATCTGTCACTAATTCATCCAGAGTATTGGTCATCTCACGTACTAAGAGCTCATCTTTAGAGGTTCAGTGTTGTCTTTCAAAAAAATATCTTCCATGTCTCTTACTTGAACATATTGAATATAGTTATAACCACTGTTTCATTGGAAAGCCTTATTAATTTTAACAAGTGGGTCAGTTTGGTGTGGGTTTTAATTAGCACCTTATTGCCTCAATATAGGTCATAATTTCCATCGTGCTTACATAATTCCTCCTTTTGTTGGAGACAGATTCTTGTTATGTAGCCCAGGCAGGCTTTAAATTCATGCCGGATACTGTAATCCCAAAAATTCCATTTTCTTAGAATACAATAAGTGATTTTACTTAAATAGCTTTAAACAAGATTCTAATCCTCAGTTTGAAAAACTGTGTCTAAATCTGAAACCTATTATTTTAAATTGTAAAAGTTCAATTGGAATTTAAAATTCAGTTAAAATAAGAACCAAATTAAGTTGTTCCAAATGTGTATTTATATAAAAGCTGCCACAATGCACAAAAAAGAATTTGGAAACTAGAGGTGTGGGCTTTATCACTGTATACCTTCTTTTATCTCCTGAATATTCAGTCATGAAAATCCAATTGTTCTAGGCCCCAAAGCCTGACAACCTGAATTCCATTCCTGGGACCTACATGGTAGAACTTGTCCTCTGACCTCCATACCCACGCTGTGGCCCAGAGCATACATAGGCACACTCACACAAAATATTTTCTACAATTTTATAAAAATAATAGAAACTGCTGATAGATTAGTACAACCCTCAATTCTCACCCGCTAAGTGTCTTTTTACAGCAGATGGGAGATTAACAGAGGCCCACACTGGTCAATGTGCAGAGAATAAGAGGCTACAAAGTGCTCAGCCCTAAATGGGAACCCATATTACACCCTCTCCTCCCAAGGCTCAGGAATCACTGCAGAAGAGGGAGTGCAAAGACTGTAAGAGTCAGAGGTAGTAGATGACTACAAGGAAACACTGTTTTCCAGTCAGCAGGGCAGTTATTCATTTGAATTCACAGCAACTGTGAAAACATACACAAGACCTGTGCAAGCCCAAGCCAGACAAAACCTAGCATGGATGGGGGAGGCAGGCAAGAAATCCCCAGTCCTAGGTGAGGAACCAATGGCAACTGATAGCCACAGGAAGAGTGAGTTTTCATTACTTGTGTGACACCTGGTAGGCTGACCAAACTCCAAGGGTCAGACCCACAACCAGCAGCATTTGGAGAACACAGACTAGACTCAATAGGCCTTCAAAAATAAAGACAAGTAATAAAAGGAAATGAAGTGGGGAAGTGGGGTAGTAAGATGGGGGTGGAGAGGAGGAAGGGGACCTGAATGTGATCCAAATACATTGTATGAAATTCTCGAAGAATAAAAATATTTAAAAAAATAATAATAGTAAGGGCTAGAGAGATGGCTCAGCAGTTAAGAACATTGGTTGTTCTTGCAGAAGACCTGGGTTCAAATCCCAGCACCTACATGGCAGCTAACAACTGTCTTTTAACTCCAGTTCCAGGGGAACTGACAGCCTCTTCTGCCCTCTGCGGGCATTGCATGACATGGGCGCACTTATCTACACGCAGGCAATACACTTCTACACATAAAATAAAAATAATAAATAAAATATTTAAAAAAATAATAATTGTTTAAAACCTTTTTTTTGGTGGTTGTCAACTGGTTTTTTGTTGTTGTTCTGTTTTGTTTTAAGACAAGGTGTCTCACTCTGAAGCCTTGGTAGGTCTGGGAATTCACCATGTAGATCAGGCTAGCCTGGGACTCACAGAGATTCACCTGTCTCTGACTTATAAGTGCTGGAATTAAAGGCATTCATCACCATGCCCAGTGTTTTATCTACCATTTTACCTTACTTCACCTTACTTCAAAATCATGGTATTCCTAAATTAATTTCTCAAAACAAAACCAATAGCTGTACCTCTGTTATGTTTTTCTCTCGTAATGAAGCCAATTCATATGGATCCACATAAAGTCCTGTTGGGATGTAATGTTTAATTAAGAGTCGACAGGTTTGTAAGCCCTCAATGCTTTCTCCAAATTTCACTTTTATTAAAAGGTCTCTGTAAAACAAGTATATTTAAAGTAAATTTCTTCAGTTATTAAATAAGACAGCTTTCTATCCAAATAGCATAGGCACTGCTATTTCAAATTCATTTTCCAAACACAGATTATCATGTTAAATGAAATGCCATGACAGATCATCCATTAGATGTTTCATAATTCATATCATAAACCACAGTACAGCATGAGTAGATGAAGATAAGCCCGATGTGGTGGTGCACGCCTTTAATCCCAACACTTGGGAGTCAGAGGCAGGTGGATCTCTGAGTTTGAGGCCAGCCTGGCCTACATAGCGAGTTTCAGGCCAGCTGGAGCTACAGAGACCCCGTCCCAAAAAGAAAAAAAAATAGCCAGGCTGGACAGATGGGTCAGCAGTTATGCTCTTTCAGAGGACCCAAGTTCAATTCCCAGCAACCACATCAGGGCCACCCACAACCACCTACAGTTCCTGAGGGATTTGATGCCTCTGGCTTCCGTGAGTATCAGCACTCACACATAATGCACATAATTAAAAATTTAAAATATTTTTGAAAATAGATGAAGACAGGGCTGGAGAGATGGCTCAGTGGTTAAGAACACTGGTTGTTCTTGCAGAAGACCCAGGTTAGGATCCCAGGACCCACATGGCAGCTAACAACTGTCCAAAACACCAGTCCTAGGGGATCCGACAGCCTCTTCTGACCTCTGCAGGCATTGCACAATATAGGTGCACTTACCTACATGCAGACAACACACGCATACACATAAAATAAAAATAATAAAATTTTAAAAAATAGATGAAGACGAATAGAAACAAATCTAAAATAGTCACATATATACTAATATTTTCAATAAAAGAACCAACATTATTTGATGGGGGAAGGGAGCACCTTCTAACAGCGGTACTAAATTTGGATTACTTCATAAATATATATAAGGTGTGGGGAGGGTGCACTCCTATTATCTCAGCAATCAGAAGGCCAAGGCAGGAGCATCTTTGCAAGTTCAAAGTCAACTTAAGCTATATAGTGAGACCTTGTCTCAAAACGAATGAAACAAAAAATAAAATAAAGTAGATTCGAAGTCTAAATGTGTACAGTCCCAGCTTTTTGCCCAGAAGCAGAATCTGGGCTACAGTGGGAGATCCAGAGCAAAGCACGGTGGTCTGCCTTCAGGAAGCAGAAGCTGCCAAAGACCAAAGTGGCTGGAAGTGAGAACCAGATTCCAAAGAGCTTATATATAAAGAAACAGAGTTCCAGAAATCCTAGCAGAAACCCCTTGAATTACTTACTTACTAAGCGTAAGTAAGATCTAAGCCCGTAAGACGAACATTATAGGCAAAAAAATGACTAAGGAGGTGAAAAGTTAAACATTTCAAAACTTCACACATAATTAGAAGGCATTCAAGTTCCAACCAATCAAAACATAAGACAGCACACATTTTTAATTCCAGAGAGCAGGAGGCAGAGGCAGGGAGATGTCTGTAAGATCAGAGCTAGCCTGGTCTATATAGTGAGTTCCAGGCCAGCTGGGGCTACAGGGAGACCCTGTCTATAACAAAATAAAAAACCAACCAAACAAACAAACAAAAAAAAACGTACAACAGAAATGTCCAGACCCTAGGAAACAAAGTCTTAGATAAGTAAGCCTCAAGGTAAAGGCCTCTTTATAAGAAAACAACACAAAATATTTCATAGGCTCAAGCTGATAAATAAGAAACTTAACTGTCATTGGAAAAAAAGCCCAATAGTCTTTAAATGAAGATAACAAAATCTACCAGCAACAATATTGATATCAAAAGCTTTGATAGTGTTCAGCATCCTACCACATGTTACTAAACATACAGTCAGGGAAATATGAGCAACAATCAGAAAAATGTCAGTCAACAGAAAAAGACCACAATCCTGGCTGTTTCCTGTCTTGTCACCAAGGCCTGTTACAGCAGTCAATAAAAACAAATCAAATGCTAACTAAGGAAAAGAGCAATGTAGAGAACAGCAGAGAATGAGCCAGAAGACAAAGCAGCTCTCAGTCTAGAATCATCTGGTCAAGAGAAAAATTTTACCACAAAAAAGGGCAAAATGCACTTGATCTTAAAGGCTAAAAAATAAAAAAAAAATTTGACAGGATCCTTGCAGTGCCAGCCCACCTGGAAGTCACTATGTGGACCAGGCTGGCCTTGATCTCACAGAGATCCATCTACCTCTGCCTCCCGAGGGCTGGGGTTAAAGGCACAATTTTTTAAAAAGGCAAAATAAGCCAGGAATCACAGAACATACAAGTAATTGCAATGCCGCAAGTTCCAAGCCAACTTGAACAACACAGCAAAACTTTGTCTCAAAAATAAATAAAATTAGAGACATAAAACTATGCAGACATGTACATGGCAATTTTTTCTCCACTGTTATTTCAATCATTTCAAGGGTGTGAACCACATATGATAAATCTATTAGTGACATCAGGCATAGACGCTCATGCCTGTAATCCCAGCACTCAGGAGGCTGAGATAGGAGGATGTAGAGTTCAAGGTTATCCTAGCTACCATACTGAGTTTGAGGACAGCCTGGGCTATATGAGACCTTGGTTTTTGTTTGTTTGTTTGTTTGTTTTTTGGCTCTGTGAGACAGGGTCTCCCTGAAGCCCCACCTGTCCTGGAACTCACTATGTAGACCTGGCCGGCCTTGAACTCACAAGATCTATCTGCCTGTCTCTGCCTGTTGAGTGCTGGGGCTAAAAGCATGCACCACCATGCCAGGCTGAGCCTTTTTTTTTAAAGATTTTTCATCCATCCATATTTCAACTATCAATTTTTTGCTATAAATTATGAGACAGTATTTTAATATATGTAGAAATTAGTAGGCACCTTACCTGTGGAAACCATCTTTCAAAAATTCTTGCCTCAAAATAATGTCAGAACAAGTAGCCCTTATGCCTGTAAGAATTAAAGACCTTATTTAAAACAAGAATTTTATAAAAGAAATATTGTTTGAAAATAACTACCTCAATAGACTTTACTTGTCAGAAAAAGCTAACCTTACCTAAAAGCAACAGAAACACTTAAAATTTAAGCAGTTTGAGTTACATATAGATCTATTTCCAGTACAGCATCAAGTGGAGAATACTGACTGGCATTGACTTGTTTGATGCCAAAACCTAGTCCATCATTTAACAGCTGTTGTCTTCAAGCAATATAGTTTTTCTCTGAGGTTGTCCTATGAATTTAATATAGACAGAAGTAGTCAGAACAGAGCTATCATATACTAAGTACTCTATAAAAGATATTAACAGTACTTTATTCAAGTGATCTTAAGACACCAAAAAAAGGGGGGCAGGATAGCTAGACAGCCAGAAAACCTGTTTTAATCCTAGCTCACTGAAACTGTGCTCTTATTATTAGATACATAACGGCAACTTCTGTGTTCTAATATCCATGCCTACAAAACTTGTAAGATTGTATATTTATGCCTTGTGAAGATGTTGGGAGGGTTTTAAAAAAGAAGGCAAGAAAACAAGAGGCATTTAAAGATTTACAAACAGAATAAACAAAAGTTCTCAATAAGCTGATTCCATACATAATTTGGACACAAACTGTTATGCAATGTCAGGATCATAAACTAAAAATCCAGTTGCCAGGTACCGTGCTATAAAATTTTGGCCAATTTCAAAAGCTAGAAGTGTGGAGGAGGAATATTAAAACACACACACACACACACACACACACACACACACACACA
>NW_008342423.1:608371-637274 GCF_000622305.1 Nannospalax galili
CTACCTACAATTGAGTGTGGCTGAACCCATTAGATGTATTTCTGAAAAGACTAAGAAAAATGACATGAAAATAAAACGACTTGAAATCAGGAAAAAAAAGAATAGAAAAAAAATTGTTAAATTGTATCTATAGGCTTAATCCTCTACTAGGGACTTTCACACTGTTTATCAAACTTTCACAGCCTACCAAAATTACTGCCACTTGTTCACAGGAGGAAACAAGGTCTTTCAGTAAGCACAAGACTCTGGGTCACATAAACAAGCCATACGACTAAGAAAATGTCGGCCCGCCTTTCAAAGCCGTATGTTCAGTCTCTAAGCTACTTAAAGGAATCTATTTGTTTGGTAAAAGGATATAATCTTTTTTCCCAAATAAATATTAAAAGCATCTCTTGCATAAATTAAACTTTTTCTTCATTGTGTTCTAGTCTCAAGATAAAGGCTAATATCTATGAATTAGGAAAAAAAAAGTCATGAGTTAATAGGCTTAAGATTTGTTGGGATGTACTAATGCATCATTAACCTTGGGATTGCAGAAAGGCAAATTTACATATAGTATAACATATAGTATTTATAATTTTTACAACAACAGAATTTATTAAATATGAATTCACTTTCAAGATTTTGTTCCTGGGATGGAGAGCAGTTAAGGGTACATACTGCTCTTGCAAAGGACCCTGTTGGAAGGTTCACAACTGACTGCATCTCAGGCTCCAGGGTACCCAGGTATCCAAGGCCCTCTTCTGGACCCTGTGGGTACTGCAATGACACATGCACATACCCACGTACAGATACACACACAATGTACATAAACAAGAAAAACTTTGATTTTTTTCTTTTTTTTTTTTTAAGATTTTTATTCCTCTTAAACAAGCAATGTGATATATGTTAGCACTTGGGAAACAGAAGCAGGAGGATCCCAAGTTCAAAGCTAACCTAGGCTCCATAGCAAGGCCTTGTCTCAAAGGAAAAAAAATATTTTTCTCTTCTAAACATTTAGTTGTGGTGGCTTGGACTGGCTCTGGAAAATGACATTTTTAACTATTCAACTATTTAACCAATGCTAAAAGAGCCTTAGAGATGCCAGGTACAGTTTTTGTGGTCCAGTGAGATGGCTAAGTGGGTATAGGAACTTCCTGCCAAGCCTGATGACCTGAGTTTGATCCCTGGGTTCAATCCTCGAGTGGACATGATGGAAGGAAAGAACCCACTCCCAAAAGTTGTCCTCAGACTTCCACACAAACACTGTGGCATGTGCTCCTCACCCAAGTAAGTAAATAAATAAGTAAATGTGGGGCTGGAGAGATGGCTCAGCAGTTATGTTCTCACAAAGGACCAAGGTTCAGTTCCCAGCACCCACATGGTGGTAAATAACCATTCCTAACTCCAGTAACGGGGAATCAGACGTCCTCTTCTCTGTGGGCAATGCACGACACAGAAGCACTTACACCTATATGGGCAATACATCCATACACATGTAATAAAAATATTAAATATAGGCTGGGTATGGTCGCGCACACCTTTAATCCCAGCACTCAGGAGGCAGAAGCAGGCAGATCTCTGTGAGTTCAAGGCCAGCCTGGTCTACACAGTGAGCTCCAGGCCAGCTGGGGCTACAGGGAGACCCTGTCTCAAAAAAGAAAAAAAGAATTCAAATAAATATAAACATTACAAAAAATGAATAAATAAATGTAACAAAAATATTTCTGAAGAAATTCTTTTTGAGCTAGGCCTGGTGGTGCAGGCCTATAATTCCAGCTACCGGGAAGATTCCAAGTTCAACCAAGTCTTATTTGGGTTGCAACTTAAGCGAGACCATCTAAAAAAAGTTACCTTTTTTTCCTCATAATCCTTTAAATAAATTTGGAAATCTATTATGTAAACCCATAAAAACAGAACTATGCTGACTGATGGATACTAGTCTATCAATTTACAGATGGAGAAACCCATCTGGTTTGTGTGGACTGTCCCCTCCCTGATGAAACTGTATCACTTTATTGCAGAGACTCTTGCATGTGTCTGTCTCCCTCACTACACTGCTTAGGGCTGGATACGGTGCACTTGGCACAGCATTCAGGCCCAAGGATAGGCAGACACTCTGTTCCCAGCCTGAAGTCAAAAGGAAACCTCAGGTCAACGTAGTCTATCATCAAAGATGTTTCTAAAACAAGACTAGTACCAGTACCAAACCCCTCACCCCAATCTCTATATGCTGTTTGCTGGTCTCTCTGCGGGAAGAAAGAAGCTTCAGGCATCCCATAAGCATCGTTGAACACTTGATGGCTGAACTTCTTTTTCAGAACTCGATACTAGTGTGGTTAGGAAGGACAAAGCCCGACGGTCCACATGCCCGGGATGGAACACGGAGCAAGGACCACAGGGAGGGAAGGGCACGCGGCCTTTGTTAACCTCCTCCCGCGCCCCAGCGTCCAGGCTCCGCATCGGTACCGAAACACGTCGGCAACCTGCGGCCGCTCCCCTCCGCCCCGGCCCCGCACGCACTCCCGGAGCCCCGGGCCCATTACCAGCGCCGTTGGGGACGTCGCTGAAGTCCGCGGCGAGCCAGCCGACCAGCCCTGCCGCCCAGAGGAGCAGCCGGGCCACGGCCCTGGCGGCCAGGACGCCGGAGCACCGACGCCCGAGAGGGGCGCGCGGGGACGAGCTGCGAACGGGGAAGGAGGCTGCGCGCCCCCAGCGCGCACTCCCAACCACGCTAAGACTGGGCCCAAGCGCGCCTCCGGCCCACGGCTCCGGGGATACGGACCCCCACCAACTGCTTGCTGGGCTGCTCCAGGCCAGCGCCGGGTTCCGCCCCTCGCCGTTCCAGGCCCCGCCCTTCGCCGTCGGGGGCGTGGCAAGAGGCTGCGCACGCGTACTCTGCAGCCCCGGCCTGTCGCCTTGGGAATGGTCCGGGCAAGACCGTCCCGTGTTCAGGCCCGCCTCATCTCCGCTGCCCGGTGCTTGTGAGCTTGACCCCCCTGCCGCGGAGTTCACCCCATGGTTACACCGGTAAGCTATGGCTGTCTCGTCTTCCTGCAGCTCCAAGTTCCACCCGGCCTCGAAGTGGATATAAGGGCTCCTCTGTGCAGTGCCTTTGGGTGGAAATAACCCTCTCCCTACCGTTCAGATGTTCGCCTGCAGTGGAAGATGCCTTTCCTATACATCTTTAAGGGTAAGAAAGTCAGCGTCGCACTGGTGAGGACATGAATGAGGAAAAGCTGGTCTGTGCGTTGGGAATTCCGTACCCATCGATCCCAGGGGGATAGAAGTATTCATGCCCAAGAACGGTTAAGTGAACGTGCTGGCCCTCCACTCGGACGCTGAGGGATGAGGAAGCAGACCTAGAGATCACTTGGCCCGGTGGTGACTTGCACAACACAAGGCTATGATGGGCTGATGTCTTAAGGAGGGAACAATATAAGCATGCTATCAAGAATTGTAGAGACAAATTTTGAGGGACAAATGCCTCAAAGAATTGAAATTATGGAAAGAGTGGGGTGGGACTTCGTGGTGGTTTGGTAGGGTTTTTTTTTTGCTGTTGTATCCCTTATGAAATTATTTTACATTCCCAAGAAACACTACTTGAATAAAAATAAAAGTTAAATTTTTTAAAAGAAAAATGTGTGGGGCTAGAAAGGTGGCTCAGAGGTTAAGAGCACTGGCTCTTCCAGACAACCAGGGTTTGATTCTCAGCAACCACATGGCAGCTAACAACTA
The DNA here is from genome assembly GCF_000622305.1 of Nannospalax galili. NCBI lineage: Eukaryota > Metazoa > Chordata > Mammalia > Rodentia > Spalacidae > Nannospalax > Nannospalax galili. The sequence goes on from NW_008342423.1 coordinate 612,089, forward strand.
TAACTCCAGTTCCAGGGGATCTAATGCCCTCTTCCTGGACTGTGAGAGCAGCAGGCATACACATGATATGCACACATACATGCAAAACACTCAAAACAGGTAAAATAAAAATAAATCTTTCCTAAAAGAGAAAGAAAAATGTCTATAGTCAAAAACCCCACATTACTTAATATGTAGTCCGTATGTCATTCCCAAGTATGGCCATTTACTTGAGTTTTTAGACTTTATATTGTGCCCAGTAGTAAATCCTAGAAACTTTAATAACATCAAATTTAGTGAAGTGGGAATAGTATTCGGTATTTGCTTCAGATCACAGACAAAGCATAGCAATTTGAAAAAGCAGTTCTTTATTATGATTAACTTCATAAGAGTAAAATTTCCTAGGGCTGGAGCGATGGCTCAGCAGTTAAGAGCAGTGGCTGCTCTTGCAGAGGACCCAGGTTCGATTCCCAGCACCCACATAGTGGCTAAGAACCATCCTAACTCCAGTTCCAGGGGAATCCGACACCCTCTTCTGACCTCCGAGGGCATTGCACAACACGGGTGCACTTATAGACATTCAGACAATACACTCATACACACAAAATAAAATAATAAAACTTTTTTTTTTTTGTCTTTTTGAGACAGGGTCTCCCTGTAGCCCAAGCTGTCCTGGAACTCACTATGTAGACCAGGCTGGCCTTGAACTCACAGAGATCCACATGCCTCTTGAGTGCTGGGATTAAAGGTATGCACCGCCACACCCAGCTATAAAACCATTATTTAAAAGAAAGTAAAATTTCCAACAACCAACAATAGAGTTAAGAATATGATCCTTAGCTGGGTATGGTGGCGCACACCTTTAATCCCAGCACTCAGGAGGCAGAGGCAGGCGGATCTCTGTGAGTTCAAGGCCAGCCTGGTCTACATAGCAAGTTCCAGGCCAGCTGGGGCTACAGGGAGATCCTGTCTCAAAAATAAAAGAAAAAAAGACCAAAAAAAAAAAGTATATGATCCTGCCCTTGTTAACTTTTATTTGACACAACCTAGGGTCAGTTGAGGAATTTCGAAGATCAGATTGGCCTGTGGTCATGTCTATAAGAGATTGTTTTGATTGGTGATTGATGTGGGAAGGCCCAGCTCACTCTAGGTGGCACCATCCCTAGGCAGATGGGTCTAGGCTATATAGGAAAGCTAACTGAGTGAGCACAGCAGGTAAGCCAATAAGTAGCATTCCTCCATGGTTTTTACCCTGAATTCCTGCCCTGAATTCCCGCAACAGTGAACCATAACCTGGAATTGTGAGCTGAAATAATCCCTTTCCTCCCCAAGTTGCTTTTTAAAAAAGGTCAGTGTTTTGTTATAGCAGTAGAAAGCTAACTAAAACAGAAATTGGTACCAGAAATGTTGGGTTGTTGATATGATGGATTTGACCATGTTGGTTTGGGGGAGAACTGTAGAAGTGTTTGGAACTTTGGGCTAGATGAGTATTGAGGGCTCAGAACTTGGTGGGCCATTCTGTGGGGGCCTGAAAGATAAAAATGCTGAGAAAAATAGACAGTAGAGACTTGACCAAGCTTCAGGTAGAAGCAAAGACTCTAGAAGCTGTTTGTGTGATATTTTGGATTAAGAATCTGTAGTGGCTGGTCCCCTTGGAGCTGAAGAATGAGCTGTGCTAAAAGATTAGCATCTTGAGGTGAAATCATCTAAGAAGTATTTCCTTAGGGTTAGCACATAGAAGCTGTGGTCAAGGTGGGCCAAGGCTGCATCTCAAGCTGGTAGCTGAACTTGGCAATGTCTAAGAGTCTCCCACATGGTACTGGCTTTGAAGACATGAAAGATGCAAGATTGTGGGGGTCATGGAGAGTAACTGAGGCCTGGCACCATGTGACAGGATCAGAGTCCCTGAAGAGAGGCCCAAAAAGGCCATTGGTGAAGGTGCAGCCTCAGTTGCAGTGGAAACCCCAGTGTATTGGAGATGCCAGTACTATGGAATATCTGCCAAGGACAGTGGCAGGTATGGAGTAGAGCCAGCCTGAGCCTGTGAGACAAGCTGTGTTGTAGATAGCAGAGCTGGAGAAGTGGGACTTCCCGAGCCCTTCAGAGCCCAGAAGATCATGAGTGAGTCTCAGATATCAGACAGACATTGAGCTGCACTGCTAGACTTTGTCTTTTCTTTCTTTTTTTTTTAAATTTTATTTTATGTGTATGCACGTATTGCCTGCATGTAGGTACGTGCACCCATGTAGTGCAATGAATGCCTGTGGACATCAGAAGAGGCTGTTGGATCCCCTGGGACTGGAGTTACAGACAGTTGTTAGCTGCCATGTAGGTGCTGGGATTCGAACCCAGGTCTTCTGCAAGAACAACCAGTGTTCTTAGCCACTGAGCCGTCTCTCCAGCCTGGCTTTTCTTTTTTTAAAAAAAAAAATTATTATTTTTATTTTATGTGTGTGCGTGTATTGCCTGCATATAGGTAAGTGCATTCATGTCATGCAATGCCTGTGGAGGACAGAAGAGACTCTCAGATCCCCTAGAACTGGAGTTACAGACAGTTGTTAGCTGCCATGTGGGTGCTGGGATTTGAACCTGGGTCTTCTGCAAGAACAGTCAGTATTCTTATCTGCTGAGCCATCTCTCTAGCTCCGATTTTGGTTTTTTTTAAGTGTGATTGTTTTTATGCCCTGTTCTTCCCTTTGGGATTAAGAAAGTATGTAACTTGGAGCTGGAGAGATGGCTCAGCTGTTAAGAGCACTGAGCAGAGGACCTGGGTTCAATCCCCAGCACCCACATGGTGGCTACAAACTGTCCTTAATTCCAGTTCCAGGGGAATCTGAAGCCCTCTTCTGACCTCCGTGGCATTGCACGACATGGGTGCACTCACATACATGCAGGCAGTATGCTCATACACATGCCATGCACTGCTAGCAGAGGACAGAAGAGAGCGTCAGATCCCCTGGAACTGGAGTTGTGGACAGTTGTTAAAAGCCATGTAGGTGCTGGGATTTGAATCTGGGTCCTCTGCAAGAGAAGCCAGTGCTCTTAACTACTGAGCTATCTCTCCAGCCCCAACATTTGCATTTTAAGCCACATAATCATATACATGATATAAAAATATATAGTAGCTTAATATGCATAAGAATGGAAGTGGTAAATGTGAATATTTCATATTTTCTTCCTCTCTCCTTTGTCCCAGTTTCCTACAATAAAAATGTATAATTACTGTCAGATATTTTAAAAAAGATTTATTTTAAGTGCCTGCTTGTATGGGCACCACATATATGCATGGTGCCCTCAGAGGCCAGAAGAGGGGTCAGATCACATGGAACAGAAGTTACAGACAGGTTTAAGCCACCAGGTGGGTGCTGGGAACTGAACCCTGGTATCTGCAAGAGCAGCAAACTGAGCTGTCACTCTAGTCCCTAATTCCTGTCAATTTTAAAAACTATGTGCCTGTAGTTATTCTCCAACAAAACTAAGTTTATGAAGATGTCTCTTTAAAAATATTTTATTGTTTTTATTTTATGTATATGCATGTATTGCCTGGATGTAGGTAAGTGCACCCGTGTCGTGCAGTGTCCAAGGAGGACAGAAGAGACTGCTGAATCCCGTGGAACTGGAGTTAGACAGTTCTTAGCTTCCAGTGTGGGTGCTGGGATTTGAACCAGGGTCTTCTGCAAAAACAGCCACTGTTCTTAACCACCGAGCCATCTCTCCAGCCCCAGATGTCATCTTATGTTACTTTATCTCAGACTTTTCAACATTTGTAAACAACTGCATCTAAACAGTTCCTATGATTGAATGTACTTTAGCACTTAGGAAGGGGGAGAGAGAACAGAAAGTATTTATCTGAAAATACCTTTGTTTTTGTTTGTTTTTGTTTTATATCTTTGTTCTTGTAACTGAAAAAAATACCATGAAATAAAAGCCATGTGAACATTACTGTTTTGTATATAGAGAGGCTGACTCTCCATTTTGCCTGATATTTTTTTGGGTGGGGGCGGGCATGAGGAGTAGGGAAACAAAGTCTCACTCTTTAGCCCAGGCTGGTTTGGAATTCAGAACACGTCAAGGTTGACCTTGAACTCACAGCAATCCTACTGTCTCCTACTGTTGGATCCCCTGGAACTGGGGGTAAGGACAGTTGTTAGCCACCATGTGCGTGCTAGGAACCAAATATGGGTCCTCTATAAGAGCAGCCAATGCTTTTAACTGCTGAGCCATCTCTAGCCCTATACATACTTTTGTAACTGAAAAATTGGATAGATTCTGTGGGTCAGTTCTTGGGCTTATTCAAGGTTCATGTTTAATCTTAGCTAAGAATGCAGTCCAGACTGAATTGCATCAGGCTCATATGTGAGTAGCCTGCATTCCTAACAAACCAGAGACTTCGAGATCCAACAAGGTGGGTTAGTCAGGGACAAACTAAATTTTCAGGGTAGCCCTCCAGGTTTGGAACTTCACCAACCAAACCTCCATTCTCGAACTAGACTGCACCCAGATTTGGGGAGAAGGGGTAAAGAAAAACAGATTTATTCAATACCTAGTTAGGTTTTTTTTTTTTTTTCCCTCTCTTCAGCAGGAAATTGTTATGCAACTGTCATATCATCAGATTTCCTCTGATTTGCCCTGAAGTATGTGTGAAAATGATGTGCATTGCTAAGAAATGTGGCATTAGATTCCAGCCTCCAGCCGTCATCTTAATTTATGAGAATGAAATCAAGGGAAAGAGTCGCCAGCGCATCATGCCAGTACGAAACTTTTCAAAGGTTTCAGGTACCTTTTGTTTTATCTGACCTCCTATCTTAAATATTCTCCAAAGTGCTTAATTAGAATAACCTCACATCATTGGGTACGGAGGCATACACCTATATTCCAAGCTTAAGGCTCATGGACATCCTCCTGCTTTAGCCTCTCAGGTGCTGGGATTACAAGCAATTACAAACATGCACCACCATACCCAGGCTGGTTTTTGTTGTTGTTTTTGAGACAGAGTCTAGTTATGTAGCCCAAGCTGGCCTCAAACTCTCCGCTTTCTCACCTATCCTTTCCAAGTGCTAGAATTACAGGCATGTATGACTATACCCTGCAAAGCTCAGTTTGTTGTAAAAGGACAGTTCTACAAAATAATTCATTTTAGTAATCCCTTAGGTACTTGGAAACAGTGGAGACAGTAACCCTGGGGCTCTGAGGGTTTTGTTCCTTTTCAGTCCTTGCAGTAGTTTGTGATGTGCATGATATGTGTGAAATAATAGCTTTTTTCTCCCTTCTAGACTGCACTAGAGCTGCTGAACAATTAAAAAATAATCCAAGACACAAGAGTTACCTGAAACAGGTGTCCCTGAAGCAGCTAGAAAAGTTGTTTGTTTTTTTACAAGGTTATTTGCGGGGACAGAGCTTGGCAGAAACAATGGAACAAATTCGACAGGAAACAACCATTGATCCTGAGGAAGACCTGAACAAACTAGATGACAAGGAGCTTGCCAAAAGGAAGAGCATCATGGATGAACTTTTTGAGAAAAATCAGATGAAGAAGGATGATCCAAATTTTGTTTATGACATTGAGGTTGAGTTCCCACAGAATGAACAACTGCTGTCCTGTGGCTGGGACACGGAGTCAGCTGATGAGTTCTGATACCCAGCTCCATGTTTCTACCAAGAACATAAATTGGTTCTAGAAAAATATGTAAGCACTAAATAAATGTATATATGTTGGGTCATAAAACCAAGACATTTATATTTATTATGTAGGCCTATAAGAAATATAGAAAAAACAATACAGGAATCTGCCTTAAAAGGACAACTCACAGACTTGTTGAAAAGTAGTTCACTGTTTGAAGCAACAAAAGGATGCTGAGAGCCAGACACTTTATCAAGGCTGAAGGTCAGATCCTAGAGTACTGCAGGGTAAAAGGGAAGGAAGTCTCCTTCAGTGGAAAGGTAGGCCTTTGCTTGGCTTACAGAATGCTAGTGGTTTGTGTAGGAATCCAGATGAAGCAAAGCAGAAAGGGCATGGTAGAGACAAGAAGTGGAAATTTTATTTGAGGAAGAGTGAAAAAATTATAGTTTGACAAGATTCATGTTATCATGTGCATATTATGCCTTTCATGTGTTTAACTGGAATAGGGGGATCCTGCAAAGTGCCCTGAAGCTGCAAGAAGATATCACCTGATGGGCAACAGGCGAGTTTTTCCCCCCAGACTCTGAAATTCAGAACCTCTTCCCATAAATGAGAGGCTTGTTTATAAAATCAAAATCCACCCACAATATATGAACAATAGGTTCTGTCAGTTTAGACCTGTACTGGAATTTGGGCATACAAAAAAGAGGACTTTGTCTAACAAGGTCATCTGTGTGCAGATACACTTGTTCTTACTAGAATATTATCTGAGTGGTAGAAATCTTTCGTTTTCTACAAGGAAATTATTATTTATTAAATAAAACTGTAAATTATTATTAGGTCTCGTGTTTTTTCCTTCATCTTTCCTTTTTGGTTTTTTTCCTACTAGAGTTTGTGGGCAAGGGTGTTGATCGTGTCTTTTCTTTTAGGTTAGCATACAAAGTAATGAGCTTCATCTGGCACTTCTGCACCTATGTCAGTATACTCTGTTCTTATTTGTCCCTCACTCTTCCCTACCCTGTGAAACTTAAAAGTTTGACTAATGCTGGACACAGTGGTGCACGCCTTTAATCCCAGCACTCAGGAGGCAGAGGCAGATGGATCTCTGTGTGAACCCAGCCTGGTTTACATAGTGAGTTCCCAGGTCAGTTGGGGCTACAGGAAGACCCCATCTCAAAAAAAAAAAAAAAAAAAAAGAAAAAAAAAAAAAAAAATTTAAATTTTTTTATTTTCTATTAAAACTTAACTTTGTTATTTACTTTTTTTTGCTAGAGCCTAGATAATTGTGCATTTACATGTTAACTTGAAGATTTCTGTCAAAGATAACCATGAAGATTATTAGATTATGGGGTTTTTTCCTAGAGGCTACTTTTATATCTAGCTTGGTAATCTTATTTTAACATTTGTTAATTCCTGTTAAATATTTGGTTCTTCAAAATTCTCTGAACCAACTTTGCTTCTTACTTGTCCCCTTCATTAATGAGTTTAGTACATCTTTTTTTTTTTTTTTTTTTTTTTTTTTTTTTTTTGGTCTTTTTGAGACAGGGTCTCCCTGTAGCCCCAGCTGTCCTGGAACTCACTGTGTAGACCAGGCTGGCCTTGAACTCAGAGATCCGCCTGCCTCTGCCTCCCAAGTTGCTGGGATTAAAGGCAGGCCCCACCACCCCTGGCAACACATTATATTTTAATCTAAAGAAAAATAGGATGTTTAATTGCTGCTATAATGAAAAATGGAAGACAAAAAAAAAAAAAACACCATCAGAGGGCAGTATTCATTCTTTAATTTATCAAGAGATACCTTTAGCTTGGCACCAGAAGGATGCAAGCAATATTTTCTCAGAACTTAATGTGTTCTGAGACACACACACACACACACAATTTTTTTTTTTGATACACCTGCCTCTGCCTCCCGAGTGCTGGGATTAAAGGCCTGTGCCACCACACCTGGTTCCCCTACACACACACAAATTTTTTTAAATTGAAAGGTCTCAGCAAGTATGGAGTAAGTAGAGAGGACTCCAGGACCTTTTGTCAACTGCAGAGCTAGAGTACCTGCTGCATTCTGGCCTTAGTGGTAAGAAATGGAGAAAGAGACCAAGTGACTAGGTGACACCTGACCCTTCACTATAGGGGAAAACAACATGAACAATAATATAAAATGATTCCTTCGTGCTACAGTATGTGGCAGAGATCATCAGCTCCTAATCATGGCTCCCTGAGAAATCTTGCTACAAATAAGATTTTGAGGAGCTGGAAAGATGGCTCAGCAGTTAAGAGCACTGACTGCTCTTGCAAAGGACCCGGGTTCAATTTCCAGCACCCACATGGTGGCTATGAACTGTCCTTCACTCCAGTTCCAGCCCAGATCTCACTGTTCTCCTTTGTGCTCCTAGCCCAAAGGGAGGTCAGTAGACAGATGGTGCTGCAGGTCAGCTGCTGAGGACTGATGACATTGTCTCAGGCCACACAAAGTAGGGTGATGACCAGGAAAGCAGTGGCCAGAACTGAACGGTGGGCAAGGCAGCTTCAACACACAGAACCAGCAGTCTCCCCTTTCCTGAGCCTGAGTTTCAAGAACACTGTGGATGTCTGTTTGGAAGGGATTATTAGGTTGAGAGGCAGCCCCCCTCATCTTAGTCTGCAAATAGCACTGACATGTGACTACTCTATTGTAAGTTTTCCATTTAGTTTGCTTCTAGTGATTAAATCTAAATCATTTGAAAAACGAAAAGAAAAGTCCAAGCCAGGCGTGGTGGTATATACTGTAATTTCATTACTTGAAGGTAGAGGCAAGAGGAGCAGGAGTTCAAGGCCAATTATCAGTGATGTGGTGAATTCGAGGCCAGCCTTTAATCCCAGCAGGAGTCAGAGGCAGGCCTGGTCTCCATAGTGAATCCAGGACAGCTGGGGCTACAGGGAGACCGTCTCAAAAAGACCACTCTTTAATCCCAGCACTCAGGAGGCAGAGGCAGGCGGATCTCTGTGAGATCAAGGCCTGGTCTACATAATGAGTTCCAGGCCAGCTGGGGCTACAGGGAGACCCTGTCTCAAAAAGACCAAAAAAAAAAATTAACCCTCCAAAAAGCTGCCCAGATAACAACTTTGAAGAGAAGCTTGTTTGGGAAGCACTGCCATAAACAGTGCCGAGGAGTTCTAAGCAGGAAGGAAAGCATGCCAGCCTCACAGAGACCCCCCAACTAGCAGGCCCTCTCGCCTTTCAAGCTCCCTTCAATCCCTGGAGGGGCTGGCTGAGGACAGAAGTACAGGTGTTTGGAAGGAAACTTGGTCCCTGGGTTTCTCTCCCTGTCGCATAGAGACACAAGGTTTATCTATTTGAAGTGGAGATGGATGAAGATGGCAGGACAGAAGGATGCAGGAAGGGAATATGTGCCACTAGTCTTATATGAAAAAAAAAAATGACCTCTAGAAATTACCAGGCCTTAGAAACTCAAGAACTAATAGCCAAAAGTTTGTTATTAGTAATATAATCAGTAGAAACAATCTGAGCTGGAGAGATGGCTCAGCAGTTAAGAGCACTTGCTGTTCTTGCAGAGGACCCAGGTTTGGTTCCCAGCACCCACATTAGCTAACAACTACCTGAAACTCTAGTTCCAGAGGACCTAATGCCCTCTTCTGACCTCTGCAGGCACTGCATGACATAGGTGTACTTATATGCAGGCAAAACACTCATACACATAAAATTAAAAAAAAAAAAAACTATCTTGTTTCGCCTTATAGCAACCCAGTGAAAACAGCTACTGTGACTCCACTTTACACATGCAAGAGGGCTAGGTAGATGGCTCAGTAGGCAAAGGCGCTTGCTGCCAAGGCTGAAGACCTGAGCTTGATCTCCAAATCCACATGGTGGAATGAGTGAATTGATTCCTGCAAGTTGCCCTCTGACTTCTGCTGGTGCACCATGGCCACTGGGAACCCCATTCCCCAACAATAAATATTCATTAAAAATAAAACTAAAACTGGGGCTGAAGAGATGGCTCGATGGTTAAGACTGCTCTTGCAGAGGACCCAGATTCAGTTCTCAGCACCCACATGGCAGCTCACAACCATCTGTAGATCCAGTTCCAGGGAATTTGATGCCCTCTTCTGACCTCTGCGGGCACCAGGCATACATGTGGTGCACATACATACAAGCAGGCAAAATGCTCATACATGTAAAATAAGAAAAAAATAATATTGTGCATGTATATTACACATAAAGGAACTGAGGGGGAGAGACCAAAAATGACAATATTCTTTTCTTTAGGGGTTTTTTGGGCCATCAGTCTGAGGGATGATCAAGCATACAGGTGTTCCTATCCACACAGCCAGTGTTACAGAACGGGTCAGGCTCAGCAGTAGATGAAGTCCTCCCATTTGGAAGCAGAACTAATGCCTGGTTCCTTCTCCCTAGGGTGACAGCCTTCTGAAGGAAATGAGGTCAGTCAGCACAGGAAAGAACCCCAAACTCCAAACAAAAAAGGACAAAGGTGGTTTTGAACATAAAGTTACTGAACATAAATTGCTATAAAAGGTGACTTGTTCATGTAAGTGTCCTGGCTATGAGATACTGTAATTTGCATACAGTGGTTTCTAGCAGGCTGATAAACTTTTTCTTCCTCAACCTCCTTTTCAGATTCTACAGTAGGGAATGATGATGAATGGGGGACTGACCTCACATCACCTCACTTTCTCTGCACAACATTTGTGATCATAAGATATTTTTATTGATTTATTTTCTCCCTGGTGAAATGTGAGCTGCCTTGCCATCTGTGTTCCTATTACTAGGGACAGACAGTGCTTGGCATATAGCCAGTGCTTGAAATATATTAGATGAATAAAGAATGGTTCTAAGTATAACTGATATCCTAGCATTCTGGAAAGAGCATCTAAAGGCAAAACGAAAGCTGAACAAGGCTCAGTGGATGTGAAGCGCGTGTGCGCGTGCCCTCAAAGGCCTGAGGTATGAGATGTCCTGGAGCTGGAATTACAAGTGTTTGTGAGCCACCAAACATGGGTTCTGGGAACCAAACTCAGGTTCCCTGGAAGAGCAGTACACACGCCGAACCACTCACTCATCTTTCCAGCACCCTTACACACATGCACATTTTATGAGGCTTTGGGGTACAAAAGTCACTATTTTCTCAAGCCATGAACTTTGAGCCTGTAGCTCAGGCCTAGTGCTTCTCAGACTTCAGGATGCATCTAGCTCACCTGCTACAACACAGATCACTGAGCCTGTCCCAAGGATTTTGACCACACACCCTGTGGTAAGGCTGAGAATTTGTATTTCCAACAGGGCCCCAGACCACACTTTGAGAAAAACTGTGCTAGACTTTTTTTCCCCTTCATTTTTGGAAACTCCCAATCCACAATTCCCTTTTGTTCCTATTAGCTCCACCATATTCCACAGTGACTCTCTACCTATAGATCAGTCATAGTACCCTAGTCCTTTGGGATCCAAGTATACTAATGGCCTTCCAATTTTAAACACTTCCACAACCACAACCCTCTGGATATTGTGGCTCAGGGGTCTACCTTCACACAGGCACTAGACACAAACGCATTCTTGCTAAAGAAATTCCACAGAGGGAAAGATTAATGTAGGCTGAAAGCAGCTGAGAAACTTTTTAAAAGTTGATTACATTCAAGTTCATCCTCAAAGGGGAATTTACCGGAACAGCTTCATGGGCAGGGGCCTGTCTACTGTCAGAACTGCTTAACCTATTAAATACAGCCAGCTTGCACTAGAGCCTATGGAATGCTGATTTTTGTTAGAGCATGTTATTAAGCTCTTTAAGAGCCCCTCACCCCCACCCCAGAAAGGCAGTGTGGGCAGCCCCGGGGAATGGGCATGGTTACTTCACAGTCCAGGACAGATCATTCTACTACTTCCTCTTTCTATAGAAAAAGTGCTCACCCTGCAGGGTGTGGTGAGAGCTGACCTGAGGAGGAAGTTTTGCTCAATAGGAAGTGAGCCTTGATGCTGAAATGAGGAAGCCTTACTGCCTTCAGCTTGACAGTTTTGAAAAGAACGAGTGAGATATGAACATGAATGACAGTGGGACGCTGGAAACAACCAAACATCCACCTTCAAGACATCAACTGTGGGCATCTATGCTGTGCCGTACTGGATTACTTTCTTTTCTGTTGCAACAAAGCACCTTGATGAAAGCAACTTAGGGGGAACGGAGTTTATTTTAGCTCACAATTCCAGGTTACAGTCTATCATAGCAAGGATGTCATGGTGGCCAGAGCTTGAGGGAACTGGTCATAATCACATCTGTGATCAGGAGCAGAGAGAATGCATGCATGCTTGCTCAACTTGCTCTCTCCTTTCCATTCAGTCTAGAGTCCAGCCCAGGAAATGGTGCTGCCCACATTCAAAGTGGGTCTTCCCTCCATTAAGAGAATCCCTCACGCCATGCCCACAGGCTAACTTAATCTAGACAGTTCCTCCCTGGGATTCCCAGGTGATTCTAGATTGGTTCAAACTGACAGGACTAACCACCACATATATTCTGGAGCACACTGGAAAAAAGGGAGTGCCAGAGTAGTGAACCTGAAAGAAGTTTCTGTGCCATGAGTAAGCAAGAAATGCAAGATGCCAGATGGAGAGCGTTTCCTAACTCCACTGCATCAGTGAAGAAGGTCCCAGCACCAACTGCAGATGACTGAGGGACAGAGCAAATGTGTGCAGTGTTGTCATCTAAGTACGAAGGCTTTGTTTCCACCTCTTCTCCACCTAAAGTCCATTTCTAGACGTATCCTCTTTCCCTTCATTCTTTGCTTCCCTCTCCTACTGCAGTCCCTGCCCATATAGGGAAAATAAAATGCCTGACTTTTTAAAGAATAAAACTGTCCTGACAATAGGGATGTCTAATCCCCTTCCCTGGAGTCCAGCTGAAAGCCCTGTTAGCTCTTTGAAATTCTTTCCACTTTATCACTGATTTAGCTGGGTGAAGTTCTGCAACCCAATTGCTTTGCCTCTTGATTAAATCCAACTAATCTATTACTGCTTCATTCAGTCTTGAATTCCTTCTTGATAGATGAACTAGCCAATGGATAAATCGGGTTGATGGGGAGAAAATGCCGGGACACAGATAAAACTCCAGCTGAATAGAGTTTATTAGCAAAGGAACACATGGGACAGATTCCCTTCTGGGTAGGGAAAATGTCTGCGCCCCCATCGTGAGCTGGGGTCTTTTATAAGGGGAGGCTTCAAGGGTTGCAGAACACAGGAAGATATATTTTTTAAAAAGTTGGGGGGGGGAGCGGGAGAGTGAGAGTGGGACTGTTAAAACCTGCCTCCTTTAGAGATCAAAGGGGAAGCCTGCTGTGTCAGCCAAACAGTGGAGAAAGGTCTGCTTTTGACTTCAAAGACCAAGGTGCTTTTCTCAGGGGCTGGGGAACCCTGAGGCCCTCTCGAGGGGGCGTGGCTGCTGTTTATCTGAACCCTCACACTTCTCTAGTCTTTCTCCCTGACATGCTCCTGTAGTCCTGCTTATTTAAATGACTGTGGGCTGGATGTCATATCTCTCCCAAGGCTTTGACTCTGATTATATCCCCTAACTAGGGCAAATGACAGGAAGGTAGCACTTAAGAAAACATGGGTAAGCTCCGAAGACCCAGGTTCCTTGAAGGACAATTGAAGAAAGCAACGGAACTGCAGCTCCTGTGGGGTAGGTGGGTGGCTCCTGAGACTTTCTGTAGGGTGTGGTGGGGCGGAAAGCACTGAGGAGGCAAGAAAATCAACCTTTTCGTGGCTTTTGTTTGTTTCCACATTTTATTTTTGCCCTGGCCACCTTCCACATAGTTCTAAAAATTGCCACCAGGGGGTAGGAGTGCGCTGATGTGTCTCAACTTGTCAAGTTTGGGCTTTCTGTGATAATTTTCAGGGGAGTTTGTAGTGCTGTTACACAGATGAAGAAACTAAAGAATGAGTAAAGTAAATAGTAGGTGACCTGGTATTTCGTGAGTGGCAGAGGCAGGACTTAATCTATGCCTGGGGTCTTTAGATCTCACTTGAATTTATGATCGATGTTCACATTTTTTCCAATGCCTTACAACGCCCTCTTACTAAAAATAATAACACACTGAGAAAACAGCAAACAATGTTACCGTAACTCTTTCCTATTTTCTGTTATCATAATGTATTTCCATTTTTTAAAAAAGATTTATTTATTTCTGTGTATGTGTGTGTGTGTGTGTATCTGCCTGTTTTTATGAGTGTGTAAGTGCTCTCAAGAGGCCAGAAGGGGCATCAGATTCCCTGGAACTGGATTACAGGTAGTTGTGATCTTCCTGTCATGGGCACTGGGAACCAAACCAAGTCCTCTACAAGAACAGAACGCACTCTTAACCCACCAAGCTATCTCTTGAGCTCCTATTTTTTTTATTTTTATTTTTTTAAGAGCAGATCTCACATATCCCAAGCTGGCCTCAAACTTACTATGTAACTGAGGATAACCATGAACTTCTGATCCTCCTACCTCTACTTCTGGGATTATAGGCATGCAGTACTTGCTAGAACAGTTTTATGTGGTACTAGGATGGAATCCAGGACTTCATGCATGCTAGGCAAGCACTCTACCAACTGAGCCACATCCCCAGCCCAATTTTTGTCATTTCTTCTTTTTCTTTTTCTTTTATCTTCTTTTATGTGTGTATTGCCTGCATGTAGGTAAGTGCACCTGTGTTGTGCGATGCCCTCAGAGGTCAGAAGAGGCTGTCAGATCCCTTGGGACTGGAGTTACAGTTGTTAGCTGCCGTGTGGGTGCTGGGATTCGAACCTGGGTCTTCTGTAAGAACAACCAGTGTTCTTAACCACTGAGCCATCTCTCCAGCCCCAATTTTTGTCATTTCTAATCCTTCCTGTCTTATACCAAATGTCAAAGAGCCTTGGCTGCTTCCACTAACCTTGACTTTATATCTCCCAATTGAGCAATCGATTCTGTGATAGTGTCTGTGCTGTTGTCTTTGACTTTCTCTTAAAACACCTGCTGAATTAGGGATTAATTCACCTGAAGGTATTAAACACATATGGTAGCACCTCCTTACCCTTAGGGAGTATGTTCCAACATCTCAGTGGATACCTGAAATTGCAAACAATACCATATTCTACATACAAGCACTGTTAATACTGTACCATTCCATCTGATGACTGAAAACAGATATTATATGACTGAAGGGCAGGTAGCATATACAGTGTGGATCCACTGGAAGATTCATGTCACAAACAGGACAGACCAGACTGGCTGAGCTTACACCTTGCCACACAGAATGGAGTACATTTTAAAACTTATGAATTATTTATTTCTGACCAAGGGTAACTGAAATCACAGAAAGTAAAACACACAAAAAAGGGGAAATTATTGTATTTTGGGAATTATTTTCTCTTTTATTACTTTTGTTTGAATGAAGAACTGGAAAATATTGTCAGTAAATGTTTTAGGCTCTTTTTGGGGTTTTTTTTTTTTTTGAGACAGGGTCTCTTAGTCCCAAGTGCTGGGACTAAAGGTGTGCACTACCATGCCCAGCTCGAGTAATTTCTTTATAGATTGTTTCTATTTATGTCGTCGTGTTACTATGAATAATTCTCTCTCTCTCTCTCTCTCTCTCTCTCTCTCTCTCTCTCTCTCCCCTTCTCCTGGAACAGAGCCTTACTATGTTGCACAGTCAAAAACTGAGGGGCTCAGGGCCGGGCATGGTGGCACTCAGGAGGCAGAGGCAGGCGGATCTCTGTGAGTTCAAAGCCAGCCTGGTCTACATAGTGAGTTCCAGGATAGCTGGGGCTACAGGGAGACCCTGCTTCAAAAAGACAAAAACAAAAAAAAACAAAACAAAAACCTGAGGGGCTCAAGTGAGTCTTCCTGACTCAACCTCGTGAGTAGCTGGGACTACAGGCTTCTGCCTTGTTTTGTTTCTTTCCAATTTTTGTGGCTCTTCCTCTTGCTTTATAGTAAAGCCTGGAACATAGTGCATCTTCTTATGATATATCACTATCATGTTTCTGATGTCAGGAAAATGTTTGATATTTCAGTATTAAGTTTGATACCTTTAGTTTTTTTGGTAAATGAATATAACTTATTAGATTAAAGAAGTTTTTGTTGTTGGTTTCTTGAGCATTATTACGTTAATAAGACATCACCGGTAATGTTAACCTTAATGGCTTAGTTAAAGTAGGACCTGCCAAGTCACTCCATTATAAAGTTACCGTTGTTTTCTTTTCATGTTTGGTTCTTCGGAAGTGAGTCACTAAGTCCAGCCCATACTCAAGAAACTGGGGAAGCAGGGCAGAGGGGACAACAGGAAGAGGTTAAACTTAACCTCCTAGATCGAGCAGCATCTACATAGATTATTGGAATTCTTCTGAAGGAAGATTTTTCCCTCACATAAAAAAAATTATTCAATCAAAACCTTATATGCTTATATGCCTGTATGAAATTCCCAATAAATTATTTTTTAATTATTCAATCATTTATGTATGCATAAATAGACACAGAAGAAAGCAGAGAGGATAAAGACTGGATGTAAAAGTAGCGAGACAATAGACTGTTGTAAGGGATAAGCCAGCATTATTGAACTTCTTTTCTAGTTTCTCTATGATTCAGAGATCAGAGCCTGGACTAATATATCTATGGGGTGACTGGATCTGTGATAGTTTGTGTCACCCGGCTTTGGAACCAAAGATAAAAGGGGGCTATTGTGTTACATTACGTAGCAAATGCATAGTTGACACAGGAACTGAGACCAATTCCTCTCTTGGGACCACATTAAATTAAGAAAGCTGAAGACAGAAAAAGGATGCTGTTACAGAAGTGCGCACACCCTCCTTGGAATTGCCCAGATATAACAGAGGACTTCAGCCAGCACTAACCACAGTAAATTGGTGAGATCTTAAGGATACCTAGGAGAATTGAAAACAGTAGAGGGACCAGAGATGCAAACGAGGAAAGGTAATTCATAAGTGACAATAAATGAGGAAAAGTGTATATATTCCCAGAGCTAAGCCTCAGTACCTGACACACAGCTGGGAGTCTAGAAATATATCCTGAATTAATGAATGGCCATACCCTCCTTGGAATACTGAAGGACATGAAATCAAGGATATAGTATGTTTATGCATTTAGATTTGAAATAAGCCAAAAGAAATGACTGCATATTTCTTTTTCTTAAAATTGTATTTATTATTTTTATTTTATGTGTATGTATGTATTGCCTGCATATAGGTAAGTGCACCCATGTTGTGCAATGCCCGTGGAGGTCAGAAGAGGCTGTCAGATCCCCTGGGACTGGAGTTATGGACAGTTGTTAGTTGCCATGTGGGTGATGGGATTTGAACCCGGGTCTTCTGCAAGAACAACCAGCGTTCTTAACTGCTGAGCCATCTCTCCAGCCCCAGTGACTGCGTATTTCTAAATGTTGATATGCTTAAACTGCTTATGATGTTGAAATCACAGAACATACCAAGCTATACATAACTCCCTGGTTATGTATACATCCTGGTTTGAGGATGTGAGGGTGAGGTGATCAAGTTATTTCTCTAAAGCTCCACTTGACAGATACCAAGAAATCCGTTGGCAGCAAGTACCCTTTGTCATGCTCTGTAATTTCTAATCTTCCTGTACCCTTGCTGGCTCTTGGTGTAGGGACTGGGGGAGGGGAATTCCAGCTCATTTGAGCAGCTCTTAAGAGGAAGTTTCCTAGTCAATACGCCACAGATGGAGCCTAGAACTCCCATGGAAGGGTAGGACCGAGACACACCAGTCTCGAGAGTCCTTGGACTTTTAAGCAGAATCCAGAGTTTAATATTGAGTTAGGTAAAACTCTCAAGGACAAGAAATGAAAAGATCCGTATGGGTGTTCCTACCTGGAAGCATATATTATAGTCAACAAAAGTGGTGGATAAAGAAGGTAAGGCTTGCCAGCTGGGGTGGCTTACCATCTGTATTCCTAGCACTCAGGAAGCTGAAGCAGGAGGATTGCTGCCAGCCTGGGTTGTGTGGTTTCAGGCAACCTGGGCTACAGTGTGAGACACTGTCTCAAAAAAACAAAGACAAGTTCTGCGGAGATGGCTCAGTTGGTAAAATGCTTGCTGTGCAGCAATGAGGACCTCAGTTTGGCTCTCTACCACTCATAAAAGCTAGCCACAGCAGTGTGTTCCTGTAGTTCCCAGTGCTGGGAAGGTGGAGACAGAGGCATCCCTGAGGCTCACTGGCCAGCCAGTCCAGTCAAATTGGCAAACTCCAAGTTCAGTGTATCTCAATGTTCATCCTATTTCAAAAAAATGAGGTGTTAGACTGGCAAGATGGTTCATCAGGTAAAAGCACTTGCCATAAAATCCTGATAGATCTGACTTTGACCCCCAGAACCCATAGTGAAAGGAGAGAACTGATTCCTGACCCTTGTCCTCTGACCTCCACATATGCAGCAAGCATGTGTATGCCTACATTCACACACACACACACACATCATATACATACACACGATGATAATAGTAATAGTGACATTTAAAAATATTAAGGTAGGATGCAGTTGAGGAAGATAATCTGCTTCTAGTCTCCAAGCACACTCAAGTGGATGTGTACCTGCACACACATGCACACACATGTGCAAACACACACACACACACACACACACACACACACACACACAAAGGCTGCTTTGTCCACACTGGAAAATCAAGCCCTGCTAAAAGAAGTAAAATTTTTTATGAACTCATAAGAATATACCCCAAAAAACATGTACGTGTGAGGAAGAGAGGAGTAAGTGTGTTTCAGACACAGGACCTTTTGGCGTGGAAATGGTACAGAATAGACCAAGGCAAATACTACAAACACACAGGCTGGTCTTTGATGGGACTTCAGCTCATGAGCAGAGGCAGACACTCAGGACAGCCAAGCTGCTCCCTGAAGACAAGCTTTTATTGATTTATTGGTGTAGATTAAGGTCTGGTAATTTTCCACTGGCCATGGTCACAGTTTCAAATGATGTTTCTTTTGTTCAAACATCCTGGCCTTATAGTTTGCAGACTGAAGGGCGGTCTCAGGTCTCATTGTCCCAGAAACTGCTAAGTTCCCTTGCAGCTGGCATCATCTTCCTGCATAAACTTTCTGACCATGTGGTTCTGTCCAGGACTTTATAGGGCTTCAGACGCTTGGGCTGCTGCAGTTGCTGAAAGAATATGACTGAGTAGAAGCAAAAACACAGCAGCTGCAATAGGCAGTCCACATGTCTGCATGAGATTGCATGCAAAGGTTAAGGCGGCAAAGGAGACAGCCACAGAGGAAGACAAAGATGTCACACTTTTATCCCATTCCAGTAACCCAAAAGACAGAGAAGAGCCAATGTTTTCAGCAAAAACGACCATCATGTCCCTGAAAAGTAACCTAGGCAATTGTTATCATAACCTCATATCAGAAATGTTATCAATAGCCAAGCTAGTGGGAAGGCAACAGTGTATTGCCCAGCTGTGTGACTAAGTGAACTGAGGCAAGTGAAACTAGAGGTTCACTGGATTTCAGCCTCGGTAGCAAGAGAGCACAAATTGGAAGGGAGAAAATGTTAAATAAATCAGAAAAGAGAAAGATGACATGTTCATCAATGAACTAGTAAGACTCAAGGCGAAGCATAGGGCTGAGCCGCTCAAATCAAAAAGCATTGGATCTTTCTTTGCATTTATTTGCAAGATTAGTGTGTGTGTGTGTGTGTGTGTGTGTGTGTGTGTGTGTGTGCGCGCCATACATGTGGGGGTGCCCTCAGAGGCTAGAGGAAGGAGTCAGATGTCCTGGAGTTACAGGCAGTTGTGAGTTACCCTGACATGGGTGCTGGGAACCAAACTTGTGTCCTCTGGAAGATCAGCAGGTACTCTTAACTGCTGAGCCATTGCTCCATCCCACATTTACAAGATTTTTTTTTTTTTTTGGTCTTTTTGAGACAGGGTCTCCCTGAAGCCCCAACCATCCTGGAACTCACTATGTAGACCAGGCTGGCCTTGAACTCACAGAGATCCGCCTGCCTCTGCCTCCCGAGCGCTGGGACTACAGGCGTGTACCACCATGCCCAACTTTTTTACAAGATTTTTAATGACCAAAACAAGAGAATACTTAAGTTAACCATAAGAAAAAGAAAAAAAATCAAAATCAAAGTTTGGGAATATGGCTAAGTTGGTAGAGTGCTTGCCTACTGTGCACAAAGCCCTGAGTTTGATCCCCAGCACCTCATAAACAAAGCATGGTGGCACATGCCTGTAATCTCAGCACTTGGGATATAGAAGCAGGAAGACTATCCAAAACCACATAGGGAGCACAAGGCCAGCCTGGGCTCCTTGAGATCCTGTCTCAAAAAAAAAAAAAAAGAAAATCTCTAGGTGTGGTGGCACACTCCTTTAATCCTAGCACTTGGGAGGCAGAAGCAGGTGGATCTCTGGGAGTTTGAAGCTAGCCTGGTCTACATAGCCAGTTCCAGCTAGAGTAAAATCCTATCTTGAAAAAAAAAAGTCAAGTTGCTAAAATAGTTCACCCTCACTTTGAATAAACTTAAAAAAATTTAAAAAATGATATTCTGCCTTCTGGGAGCTGGGCAGGGTTGGGAGAAGGGGAATTGGGAGACCCTGAAGCCTAAGAGAAAGCTGAAATGATTGCAGAGACCCTTCCAGCATGAATGCCTCAGTGAAAGTATCAGCAGTACAAAGTTCTTTTTATATCATCAGTCATTTAAATTTTCAATCCCTGGGCTATATTTTATATAGTCTTCCTTTTTTTTTTTTTTTTTTGAGACAGTCTCCCTGTAGTCCCAGCCGGCCTGGATCTCACAGAGATACACCTGCCTCTGCCTCTCAAGTTCTGAGATTAAAGGCATGCACCACCATGCATGGCCTTCCATCTTATTTTTATAAAATGGATAGAATCTGAACTAATGACTTTTTAAAATTTATTTTTATTTTATGTGTATGAGTGTTAATGCCTGCATGTATGTAAGTGCACCTGTGTGGTGCAGTGCCTGTAGAGGACAGCAGAGGGCGTCAGATCCCTGGGAACTGGAGTTACAGATGGCTGTTAGCCACATAGGTGCTGAGATTTGGAACCTTCTGCAAGAATAGCCAATACTCTTAACTGGAGAGCCAGCCCCTGGACTAATGACTTTTAACCTTGTAACCAAAAAACTACAAAGCCACTGAACCATGTGCTCTTGTGACCTGAGCACCTAACCTTGATTACTTGGAACTCAATTTACTGATCTACCCAAGGATAGTGAGTGAATATGGGTAAGCTTGAGAATCAACATATCAAAGTGCTGAAAGGCAGCACATCTTCATTGAAAACAAAAGAAGATTGAGAAAAATGCTTGATAGTGTGTGTATGAGATGTTTTAGGCCTAGGGATGAAAGGACGAAATTGTTTGATAAGAAAAGAGTGGATCCAAGCTTACAGTTCCCCAAATTGATGCTGGAAAAACAGTTTTGAATAAAATCATGGGTGAGGCCTAGCTCAACAGCACAGTTCCACAGCACAGTTCCAGAAGACATCTGGGGGAACGAGTGCTCTTTGAGTTCAGGCCCACTTTTAAAAACTAAAGTTAAGAGTCAGGCTGCTTTATTCAGGTACAACTGTGCATGGTAACATGGCAGACAGGATCTCTCACTGAATGTGGAGCTTGCTTATTCAGCTAGACTGGCTTGCTTACCAGCCCTAGGGATGCTCTTACCTCAACCTCCCCAGCAGTGGGATTACAGATGTGCACTTCTGTGCTTGTTTTTTTCACACAGGTTCTGGGGATTGGAACTCAGGTCTTTATTTTTGTACAGCAAGCACTTTACTGACTGTGCTGGATAGCTTTAGTGTATTTGACACACCTGGGTTGAGGGAGCCTCAATCGGGGAATTGCCTCTATTGGACTGGCCTGTGGCCATGTCTGAAGAGCATCTTCTTGATGAGTGATGTGGGAGGGCCCAGCCCACTGTGGATGGTGCCACCCCTGGGCAGGTGGGCCTGTGTTGCATAAGAAAGCAGGCTGAGCAGGGGCCAGGAGAGCAAGCCAGTAAGCAGCATTCCTCCATGGCCTGTGCTCCAGCTCCTGCCTCCAGGTTCCTGCCCTGAGTTCCTACCTTGGGCTCCCTGATGAACTGTGACCCAGGAGATATAAGATAAACCCTTTCTTCCCCAAGTTGGTAGTGGTCAGAGTGTTTTGTCACAGCAATGAAGAAACAAACTAGAACATCTCCTAGCCCTTGAGTAATGTTACAGTTCAATTTATCAACATCTTGACAAACTGATAGTAGCTATTTTTTCCTTCCAACTTTTTTTTTTTTTTTGTCTTTTTGAGACAGGGTCTCCCTTTAGCCCCAGCTGTCTTGGAACTCACTATGTAGACCAGGCTGGCCTTTGAACTCACAGAGATCTGTCTGCTTCTGCCTCCCGACCCGAGTGCTGGGATTAAAGGAGAGCGCCACCACGCCCAGCTTCCTTCCACTTTTTAACAGTGAAAAACAAGAATTTAATTCACTTATGTCACAATGCTCTTGTCATGACCATGGAAAGCCATCTGGTAGAGATGCTTACTGTTATTATGTCAGTTTCTTACTAGATACATACTGGTCATTTCCCTGGGATCTAACATACATAACAATATTTGACAATCTTTCATTAAAGTTGGTCCAGAAGATAATGAAAATACAGTTGGAACTTCTGGTAAAAAGAAGTAGAAAAACATCTTTAGAACCCAAACTGAATATGCCTGGAGTGATAAAAAAAAAAAACAGGAGAGTGACATTTTTTTGGAAAAGTTAAAAAACTGGTGGCACACATCTTTAATCCCAGCACTCGGGAGGCAGAGGCAAGCAGATCTTTGTGAGTTCAAGGCCAGCCTGGTCTACATTGTGAGTTCCAGGACAGCTGGGGCTACAGGGAGACCCTGTCTCAAAAAGACCGAAAACAAAACAAAACAAAACTGGCGGGTGTTTTCTAATCAACCATTATGATCAAAGTGGAATTTCTGTTGCTGTTATCACTCCTCAGAGGAAGGATGTTTTACACAGTCAGAGAGGCAAGAGAGGAAGGTGATACTGCTCAGGAAATCTAGTTCACAAAAGCCAGGAGCGGCCTGAAAAGCTGAAGCATAGAAGCTTCTCGAACACTCTCAAAATGTTAGGAGTGGTGACATTGGAGACTCCAGCATGAAAGGTCTCCCCTAGACATTATCTAAGAGGAATGAGACGTGTGATCAACCAACATCCTCACTGGAAGAAAGTTGGTCTTTTGAAGAATAAAGGAAATCACCCGTGAAAAGCAAGCCAAGGATAGGCTGTTTTGATAAATGATAAGTTGTATGGTATTATGTGAAGGAAAGAAATGTATCTGTATTGGTTTTAGTGTTAAAAATAAATATACAAACATCCTGTTACCTGTCAGCAGTGCCTGCGGACTTCCCCCCAAAGGCCAGGATATTATTCCTGCTGAATTATTTATTATCTTTTTTTTTCAGACAGGGTCCTCCTGTAGCCCCAGCTGACCTGGAACTCACTATGTAGACCAGGCTGGCCTTGAACTCACAGAGATCCACCTGCCTCTGCCTCCCAAGTGCTGGGATTAAAGGCATGGGCCACAACGCCCTGCTTTTATTTATTATCTTTATTTTATGTGTGTGAATGTATTGCCTGCATGTGTGTAAGTGCACCGGTGTTGTGTACTGCCCTCGGAGGTCAGAAAGTGGTGTCAGATCCTCTGAGCTACAGATGGTTGTTAGCCACCATGTGGGTGCTAGAATTGAACCTGGGTCCTCTGCAAGAGCAGTCAGCTCTCTTAACCACGGAGCCATCTCTCCAGCCCCTCCTGCTGAATCTCATGAAATATCTCACGGGCAAGAAAGATGTTCCTACCAAGAAAAGAAAAGTAGAATTTGATATTAAAATGATTCTTTCCAACACTGCAAAACTTTAGAGGCGGGAATGGGAAACGTCTGAGGGACTTATCAGGGCAGGTATATTTCTTTAACAGTATCACCCTATACATTGCTCCTTATCCTTCCTGTGTAAGATACTCAACTGTGCTGTCCAATCTGTTGATCTTCAAGGGCCCTTTCCATATAGAGAAATTTTCTGGACTCTGATTGATCTGAGAAGCAACTGACTGTGGACTGTACCTGTGACTCATATATCCAGGCAAAAGTGAGCTGATTTCCTCCTGGACACTGGCATCTTGACCTAGCCAGAAGGGCTTCCCATTTTCCTCCCTTTTCCTCCCTTTTTCTTCACTTCTAGCTTGCATTCTGCAGCTTTGGTTAGACAACAGGAAGCATTGTGCTTCCTCCCCAGGGCTTCAGTCAAAGGGATGTGCTCACCACATTGAAAACAGTAGCTGGAAAAGAGAGAAACACACCCACCCCTTAGAAAGCATGACCCACTCCACCCACTGGCCCTCGTCATGCTCCCTCATCCCTGCTGCATCTCCCCATCAGAGCCTCAGAGGCCCATTGGGTTGCACCCCAGTCCAGGCCATGACAACATCCAAGCCAACTTTACCCCAATGAAAGTTAGTTTGGTACCAGTGGGAGGCTGAGACAGTCAGACCTCTGTGAGTTCAAGGCCAGCTTGGTCTACATAGTGAATTCCAGGCCATTTGGGGCTACGGGGAGACCCTGTCTCAAAAAGACAAAAAAAAAAAAAAAAAAAAAAAAAAAAAAAAAAAGTAGATGGTCACAGAAAGTTGGTTTGGTACCAGTAATCCCAGACTCATGAGTCTGATGCAGGAGGATTGCCATGAGCTCAAAGCCATCATGTGCTACATAGTACCAGTCCAGCCAGGGTTACATAGCAAGGCCTTGTGTTAAAAAGAATAAAAAATAAATAAAATAAAAATGAAACCAGAAAGAACGAGAGGGAGGTGATGTGGTCATGTGCCCTCCCCATGCTCTTCTCTACACAACATTTTGAATATCTGCGGGAAAAACTCTTTAAACTTTGATCTTCTAATTCTGTCTCTGTCTCTGTTTCTCTCTGTGTTTTTCTGAGACAGGCTTACTATATAGTATAGGCTGAACTTGAACTTTCAGCAATCCCCATATCTTTTTTTTTGGTCTTTTGAGACAGGATCTTCCTGTAGCCCCAGCTGACCTGGAACTCACTATGTAGACCAGGCTGGCCTTGAACTCACAGAGATCTGCCTGCTTCTGCCTCCCAAATGCTCGGATTAAAGGCATGAGCCACCATGCCTGGCAAAACAGGCAGGGTTTATTTTGGCTTACAGTTTGAGGGGATAGAACTAATCATAACATGGAAGGCATGGGCAGTTGGAGCAGGAGGTGGCTGGTCACATTGTGTGTGCTGTCAGGAAGCATTGAAAGGGTACTGGTGCTCATCTGGTTTGTTACCCCTTTTTGCTTCACCTGTTTCAAGTTTTATTCAGTCTGAGACCCCAGTCCATGGAATGGTACCACTCATATTCAGTGTGGGTCTTCCCTTCTTTCTTAAACTTCTCTGGAAATGTCCACAAAAACATATTCAGAAATATGTCCCCTAGGTGGTTTCTTAACCTAGTCAAGGTGACAATGAAAATTAACTTTCCCAAGTCTATCCCTTGTCAACTTAGCACC
>NW_008342423.1:637430-648823 GCF_000622305.1 Nannospalax galili
CCCCTGCCTCTGCCTCCCTAGTGCTGGGATTAAAGGTGTGCACCACCACCCCCAGCTAAATGCCACCACGCCCAGCTGAAGATAGTTTTTAAAGTGCCTTTAGAAGGGTCATCTCAGTGAGGCTCCTCTGGTGTAGAGGCACTTACTTGCATTGCATGTTCCCCACACTTTTCTGGGGTTTAGCTGACCTGTCCACCATCCACTGTGATGCCGTGACCTGCCAAGCTTCAGAGGTCCTGGGGTGAACGGGTCAGTGTCTTAATAGCTCATCAATCTGTGAGTCAAGACGTTTGGTGTTTGAGGCAAGATAGAAAGACGGGAAAAACTGGGGGACATGAGAAGGGGAAAGTAGTTCCTTACCCAGGAATCTTGTTGAAACCTATCACCAATAGTAAAGCAAGACTTTTAGCACAATTAACAACTGTTTAAGGCCTTTTTCCCTTCCCAGCAACAAATCTGCAATTTTCTAGAATCTCACAAAGAACCACATTTACAGGGAAAGGATATGTACTAAACCACTTGTGCAGCCCTAGTGGATTGTGGTTTTATCCTGTCAGATTGTAATTCCAACCAAAGCATCTCTGGAGTCACCATATAATCTCAAAAAAGAGAAAGGAAGGGAAGAAGTTGAGATGTCATAGTCTTGAGATATATCTTAGGGACTTCCAAAATGGTATATGGGTAATGCTAAGACAATTTCAACTCCTTTGAGGAGCTCATACCCACACTTGGCTATGTCTGTCTTTACCTTTGCTTGAGAAGTATACCTACATGGGGTATATTTTTTGGAACGCCTCTCTTTCTTCCTAAACTTCACATTTAAACCTATATTAAAATATCTTTAATAAAATCTCCAACTCTGCTTCATATTATTAGCTAGTCCTGAAATCCCTTTCAGTGCAAAAGTCGCAAGTCTCAGGTAAACCCAAGTCAGAGTCCTTAAAAGCTTAGGGGAAGCTTTTACTTAAAAGCTTTTAGGGGAAACTCCTTACTTTCTTGAGAGTGGCAGTGTGGAACATGTCTGTCCCTCACCACTGAAAGTCTGTGACTAAATATCTCTTCCCTGAGGAACTGCATCTACAAAAGTTGGTTCTATACGTGAAAAATTTGAGGCAGGTGGTTATTCCAGAAATAATCTCTCTCTGGAACCTTCTGAATTATGGTGAAAACCAGAGCCCTCCTGTAGTAGTCTTTCCTCCTGATTATTCATAGGAAAATGTTGCCAGAAGATGAAGGAAGCTAAGGGGCCAGTGAGATGGCTCAGCAGGTTGAGGTGCTTGCTGCCAAGCCTGACAACCTGAAGTCATTCTTCAGGGACCCACATGATGGAAGGAGAGACCCAAATCCCCAAGTTGTCCTCTGCCTTCCACATACATTCACTGGCACACATGTGCCCACACACATATACAAACGTAGACATAGACACACGCACGGACAGACAGATAGACAGACACACATGCACAAATTAATTAATTAAATGTTGGGGCTGGTGAGATGACTCAGGAGATAAAGAGTTCTTATTGCTCTTGCAAAGGATCCAGTTTCAGTTCCCAGCACCCACATGGTGGCTCACAACCACCTGTAATTCCCATTCCAGGGATTCTGAAGCATATTCTGGCTTCCATGGGTTCCTATAGGTACATGGTGTACATAAACTCACACAGGCACACACAAATACACATAAAAATAATAACTAAGCGGGGCGTGGTGGCACACACCTTCGGGAGCCAGAGGCAGGCAGATCTCTGTGAGTTTGAGGCCAGCCTGGTCTCCATAGCAAACCCAGGCTAGCTAGGGCTACAGGGAGACCCTGTCTCAAAAGGACCAAAAAAAAAAAACTAAACTAAATAAATCTTTTAAATATTAAATAAATGTTTTGTTTGTTTGTTTTTAAGCAGATGAAGGAGCTGAGCAAAGTGTCACAGGCTTGTAATTCAGCACTTGGAAGACAGAAAGGAAGGTCAGTAGTTCAAGGCTAGCCTCAGCTACATAGTAGTTTGAGGCTAGCCTGGGTTACACCAGACAAACAGAAAGATGAAAGAATTAAGTGAGATTCCTGGGCTGTCATTTACCTTACCACACTGTAGATACCTTCTTGAGTCTCAGTTGCAAGAGGTGACAACTACTTTGGGTCTTGTGCCCCACTTGAACCTTCTCCACAATTGCCATTTAATTATCAAACATGATGTTCAGCAGTCACTAACCACCCAGGCTGAGGTGATAGATTTGATAAAGAATGGTGGGTTGACCACAGTTCTGTATGACTTTCAGCAAATCTTAACTGCCTTCAACCTAGGGTTTCCCTGAGATTAAGTGAAATCATCCAGAGCATTAGCACAAAAAGAAGTATTGCAGTTGTGGGTGATGAAGGAGATGACCGGAAAGTTGACTTTCTTTTTCAATGTGTATGTGTGAATGCCTGCTCATATGTGTATGTACAACCACTTGTGTGTCTGGTGCCTTTGGAGGTACTGGTGAGCTACTATGTGGGTGCTAAGAACCAAATCTCCAAGAACAGCTCCAGCAAGTGCCCTTAACCACTGAGCCATCTCTTCAGCTCCAAGTCGGCATTATTTTACTGCAGTCCAGTGTTTCATTTTGTCCTGAAATTTCCCACTGCGTTTCCAACAATGCTGCTGTCACTGATTTCATTGAACAATGCGACAGCCCAATCTCTATGCTGAAACCCCACAGAAAGCAACTTGGAACATGCAGGGTGAACCTGGGTTTGAGGAGTCAAGTTGCTATGAATAATAGTATTGCCCTGGTTTAAAAAAAAATACACTTTTTTCTACAACTGCTCTGACTTTTTTACTTTCTTTTTTTTTGATATATAAATATTTAGGTTCCAAATATAATCACATACTTTCTGTTGTTCTTTCACCCCATTACCATCTCTTGTCTTCTCCCTCTTCTTAGACCTTTAGGCCCCTTCTACTTTCAACACACACACACACACACACACACACACACACACACACACATTTAAATCTAAGTTCCAGGATTGGTGAGATGGCTGGACAGGTAAGAACACTTGCTATTTTTGCAAAGGATCCAGATTCAGTTCCGAGCACCCATATGAGCAGCTAGTGACCATCTATAACTCCAGTTCTAGAGGATATGACACCATCTTCTGGCTTCCACTGGCATTTCATGCATATAGTAAACATACATGCAAGCAAAACACTTATACATAGAAAATAAAAATAATACATTTGAAAAGTAAATCACTTTGTATATTACAGAAACATGATCTAGGAGTTTTTTAAAATTTTTATTGAGTTAGAAGGAATTTTTAAAAATCT
The DNA here is from genome assembly GCF_000622305.1 of Nannospalax galili. NCBI lineage: Eukaryota > Metazoa > Chordata > Mammalia > Rodentia > Spalacidae > Nannospalax > Nannospalax galili. The sequence continues at coordinate 640,736 of NW_008342423.1, forward strand.
TATGTGTATAAGTGTATTGCCTGCATGTATGTAAATGCACTCATATCACCCAATGCCCTTGGAGGTCAGAAGAGAATGATCCCCTGGAACTGGAGTTACAGGCAGTTGTTAGCTACCATGTCGGTGCTGGGAATTGAACCTGAATCCTCTGCAAGAGCAGCCAGTGCTCTTAACCACTGAACCTTCTCTCCAGTCCTAAAGGAGTATTTTTTTTTAATAACATCTATTTCCTAGCCCCCTGATCTACTTCTCAACACAACACCCACACTCTTTTGGCTGAAAACATCTGCCACTGTAATTTGGGTAAAGTCTAAATATACTTGTACTATGCCATCTCACTCAATAACCACCTCCTTCCTCATGTCCACCCATAGTAAGTCAGAGGGATGCCATCTTTGGGGGTTGGCCTTCCCAGCTCTGGCTGCCTTCTTAGCATCCTGTGACCTCCAGATACAAGTGTTAGGATTTCCCTGGCTAATATTACTAAACATGGGACTGCATCACTCGGGGTCCCAGTAAGGTCCCAGTAAGAACCAGATAATACATTCAACCAAGGACATCTCCAGGAGGAATTCCAAAGGGACCATTTACAAAGGGGCAGTTAGGGAAATACATCCCACAAAGGATACACAGGGCTGGGGACTCAAAGCTGCTACACATCCCTAGGTGCACAGGGGAAGGACCAGAGGAATGAGTGATTCCTAGACCCCACCCCCCAGGCAGAGATTTGTGTATAACAGATTACCTGAGAGGAGTGTAAGCTCTAGTTGCTAGGTACAGACAGCTTGACACAAATCCAGAGGGTGAAGTCAGGGGAGTAAAAGCCCTGACCTCCCTTTCCTCCCCTCTAATCTACTGGGGCTCCTATTTAGCCAAATCAGCCAAATTGCCCAGGCAGGGTGGACCTTAGATCTAGAGTTGAAGAGGAAATAAACGTGGGCCATAGATGGATAAATGGTGACCAGATGCATATGAACTAAGGGTTATACTTTATTAATTCCTCGCAACTGAGAGCTATCCCCCCAAATCAGCTGATTTCTAATAACTTACGTTATACCCTTAGGAAGACTCTAAGTTTTATGACTAGATTGTTAAAATCTGAATTACTGTTACTCATGCTAACAAACAAGCCTCCAATATTATCTTGGATTCTGAACATTCCCATCTGAGTATTCTGGAATGTGGCAACTTCCCACCCACAGTCTGTCGGAAGATCCAGGCAAACAGCCATTTGGATCCCACCAGAGAACTGTGGTTTCAGGCTCTTCAATTCTTCTCCAGTGCCTCCTGAGAGGATATTAGAGTGTACCCTTAGGAAAGGTAGGTGGAGGTAGGATGGACAAAGTAGGACAAAGATACAGAATTTGCTGGAAGAAACCATAGATTGAACTAGAGACAGAATCTCCCTGTTCAGAGAACTGGCAAGATGGCTCAGAAGTTAAAAGGACATACTGCTCTTACAGAGGACCTGAGTTTGGTTCCCAGTACCCACGTCAGAGAGCTCACAGCCACTGTAACTCTAGTTCCAGGCCATCTGCCCTCTGGCCTCCTTGGACTGCAGCAATCACATGCACACACCCACACAGAGGGACACACACGCATACACATAATTAAAATTAAAAGAAATCCATATGTCCTACCCAGCCTTCTTACCACACTGAAAGAAACCTAGAAAGAGGCCTTCAAACCTTAGTGATGGAGTAATCCAGAACAGTCACAGTCTTCAGAAACCAATGCTACCAGCAGGGATCAGGTTCTGTCCTAATGTCTCACTCCTCAGTCCTGCCAGGTTGGGCCCTAAGAACAGCAGAGGTCGGGGCAGCTGCATATGAGTTGTGGAGCTTCAAAACGCCTGACAGACCCCAACGGTCTCCCTGCTGGGCTGAGCTTCTGTGTGGTTTCCTTTATTTGAGTCACTCCATTATGGTAGGAATTTGCTTCTAGAAGTCTGCTAAAATGTATGTGTTGCTAAAAAAGGCATAGTGCTTTGTGGGTACTCTTTTGGTTCATCATCTTCCTTCCTTTCTCATGTTCGGAGACTGCCCAATATCAGCATCCACAGGAAACAGAGCCCTCTTCACCCAGAGGCACAGCATAGGGGACCCCATCCTGCTGGCAGCCAGGCAGGGGCCCAGGACCAGATGCGCATTTGCTCCAGGCTGTACATCAGCTAGTGGCACAAGAGAATTTGGGGAGCATTTATATGGCAGTAGCTAGCGGCAGCGACAATGACCTTGCAGCTGTGGCAACAGTGTGAACTGTGGAATCTAGATTGAGAGCTAGCTGCAGCCACATCCTCAGAATCATTGTTTCTGGCACAGTTTATAATGTCCCAGTTGTGACTTTCCATCCCCTGTTCCTTCCTTCTTTCCAAGATTGCTCCTCTGCTTCCCCAGAGTTCAATTTCCCAGGATCCTTTTGCAAAATCCCTGGAGAATCCCTAAAAGGCAGGATCCCTTTTAGTGGTGAGATACTAAACATACCAACTAACACAAGAGTGGCATACTAAAGTCCAGCCCCACCACTTTGTCTAAGTAGTTGGTTGTCACTTTGGAAAATAGCAGGACCCCAAGGAAAGGGTCTTATTAATAGGGACAGTATGAGAGTCCGGTTTTGTGAGCAGCAACTGAGAGAGCTTGCCGATAAGGATTGGAGAGAGGCACCAGGTATAGTGGTGCTCTCCTTTAGTCCCAGGACTTGGGAGGCAGAGGCAGGCGGATCTCTGTGAGTTCAAGGCCAGACTGGTCTACATAGTGAGTTCCAGGCCAGCAGGGGCTACAGGGAGACCCTGTCTCAAACAGACTGGAAAAAAAAAAAAAAAAAAAAAGGATTGCAGAGAGGCTTCAAAACAGGCTGAGGGACACAGAGGCACTAGGCACTAGGCAGGGGAAGAGCAGGGTATACTGAGGTAGGAAAGGTGGAATTGAAGTAAGGGCAAAACCTAATGCTGCCTAAGGGTTTCAATCCATGCTATGGGACAAGGAGCCTTACTGAGACAGCTAGGAAGAGCATTCAAGGGAAATTTCTGCTTTGCCAAGTAAAGACCGTGCCTTTTATTCGCTCTGCTTTCTGCTGACATTCCTCTGCGCGGTTTCTGTAGGTTTCTGTATTCTCTCAGTTGCCCTTTTGCCACTTCATGTAATTGCTTTATGACTCAATAAGTGGAGATAAAAAGCAATGACAGTGCAAATTCTCAGTTATCAAAAGGTAAGGACTGTGTCTTTATATTTTTCCCCAGAGAGCAACACAGGAATTTTCTGCTGTTCTTAGGAGTGGAAGAAGAAAGGGATGTTAGGAAGTTAGTGAGTAGAACATTGCTAACTTGTGATGTTTACAGAGGGAGGGAGTCCACAGGTTAGCAGACAATTCTTTCTGCATTCTTCTTGACTTCAGAACAAGCACTGTGCCTGGGGTTCAGTTCACTGAGAGGATGGACTCAGGGCCTAGTTTTTGTTCTTTTATCTTGTCCATGGAAGGATCATGTGTCTGCCAGAGACTCCAGACATGAACCCAAGTCCTAGAGAGCATCCTGCCATAGGTCCTTTCTCACTGTACTACCAAGCAACCATTACCAAAGGAGACAGTTCACATCTGGTGCCAGACCTTCCAGCTATACCTTGGAACTCTTGTCCTGGGTGAATCCCCAGGATGCTGGCTCCCATCTTGCTGGGATATGCAACAGAAGTTGTGTTTGCTGTAGGATAGCATTAAACCGCCACCCTCCCACCTCCATGGATGTCACTGAAGAGAGACCATTGAAAAATAATTCATGAGAAGACACTGAAGGACATATAGAAAAAGAATGAACGCAAGCTGCATTTGATTCAAAAAGCATTTATGAGACATATCTTTTATTCTCATAGAACGTCACTTAATAAATATTTCACCAGGATGATGAGGATAAATCACAGGGTGGAGGAACTTAATGGGACTAAGGGATGGAAACATTTTAAATTTCAATTTAACCCTCAACTCATCACACTGCCTCTGCTTCTGCCGAGAAAGCATCCTTAAACAGAAGATCAAATTTCTAACTGTCGCACAGGTCAGTATATGGAGGACCAGTGACAGCGGCTCTTGATGACCTGAAGCAGAGGCTTCTTGAAAGTGAGGAACATGACAGTGCAGGCCACCAACAGGGTGAGGCAGCTGGGGAGAATGAGCACCAGGTAGAGCAGGCCTGTGTCTACCCGCTCCCACTTGCAGTCCTGAGGAATGCCTCCAGGCAGCTCCACCACTCGAATGACTTTGGCAGAGAGGTTGCAAGTGACCATGGCCAAGTCAGCGACAGTCTTTAAGTGCTCTAGGGCCTCCCATCCCTCCACCTGACAGCAGTCATAAGGATTCTGACTGAGGTAGATGGTCTGTAAACGCCTCAGGAGCTGCTCAGACATAGCCCTCTGGGGAAGGGCTGTAAGTAAATTTCGGCGGAGATCCAGAGTCTGCAGAACCAAGCTGTCCCTGAACCTTGGGAAGCTGGTCAAGGAATTTCCTGACAGATCCAAGTCCCTCAGATTGCCAAACTCAGAGAAATCCAACTCTGCAACCCCAGAACTGAGGCCCACGTTCCTGAGAGACAGGACCTGTAAGGTAGGGGCTATATCCCAGAGAGGGGTGATGCTTCCATTCAGAACCCCCCAATTGCTAGACAGGTCTAAGTGTGTGAGAGAGGTCCCCTGGAACGGGCAGTCTTGTAATGCTCTCAGCCCACAGCCCTCCAGAGAGAGGCTCCTCAAAGAGGCCATATTCCTGAAATCCACACAATTGGAGGGCCCCACCCAGTCTAAGGGAGCTATCTGGGGACAAAGTGAGATCCGATTGTGGCTTATGTCAATTGTAGTGATGTTACTGGCATTGGCAAAAAGGCCAGTGGGGATCCCCAGGAGCTGGTTGGAGCTCAGGTTGAACAGACGGAGGTTTTTGAGGCAGCCAGTGAGCCCTGGAGCCAGGCGCAGCTCCTCCAGCTGATTGTGGCTCAGGTCCAGCTCTGTGAGTGCTCCTGGGGGCTCATGCTCCTGAATATGGAGCTTCATCAGGCAGTTTTGGTTGAGGTTCAGGTGAGAAAGCAAAGGTATTTTCTTTAGGAAGCCATCTGGCAGGTACTGGAACTGGTTCTGGCTCATGTCCAAGAAGCGGAGAGCTGACAGGTCACTGGAGGCAAATTCTTCCCAGAGGTTGACAGTGGTGATATTTGTTACATTGCCATCTACAAGGAGGAACTGGGCCACCATCTCCTGAGGTGAGGAGGTGTTATACAGGTCCCTGTAGAAGCCCATGTTATTGTCCCGTAGCAGGAGGGTATGCAACTTGCTACACTGGGGCAGCAGAGGGAAAAAGAGCAACTGGTTGTGAGACAGGTCCAGCATCTCCAGCTCAAAGGCCGCCTCTTCCCTGGCTGCCAGGAACCACTCCAGGGTGTTGTAGCTGACATTGAGGAAGCGCAGCTGTGTGAGGCGGAAGTCCACAATACAGGGGAGGTTGTTGTAGGCCAGGTTGAGATGTCTCAGCTCAATCAATCCATCAAAAGCACCACCTTCGATCTCAAAGATGTAATTTCTTTGCAAATCCAGGTCCCTGAGGTGCTGCAGGCCCTCAAAGATAGATTCATCAAGCCTCATGAGGGTGTTCCTTGCCAGGGACACAGCCTCCAGCGAGGAGAGGTTCTGAAGCATCAGGGCTGCCATGTCTTCCGTCAGGAAGTTTCCAGACAAGTCCAGTTTCTGTAGCCCTGGCAGGGTGTGCAGAGCAGCTGCTGTCTCCTTGTAGTTCTCAGAAAGGGAGTTGTCAGCCAGGCCCAGGCTGTGCAAGTAGCCTTGCTCCTGGAAGGCATAGCGCCCAATACGGTCCAGGTGACAGTTGTGCAGGCTGAGGTTCTCCAGGCGAGGGTAGGCCTGGAGGGAATGATTCCACAGGGTCTTGAGAGGGTTAGCATCCAGGATGAGCGTCCAGGAATGAGATGGGAGGCCACTTGGCACCAGTGCAAGGTTCTGCCCCCGGCAGTCAGCAACTCCACCCACCTAGATCCAAAACAGACATGGGTCAGCAGAGAGGGCACCTCTGAGGCAGAGATTTATGAAGAGAAATATAGTTCATTTATCAGACTATACTTGCAACCATTGAGGATGGCTCTAGAAATTATGATTATTATGATGATGATTATTATTAGCATTACTTTAATGCTGGCGATTAAATCTAGGGCCTCAGGCATGCTTAACACATGCCTTGTCACTGAGACACACCCTTAGCCTAGAGATCATATAAAGTTTAAAACCAGCAGGAAAATGTTCTTTTCTGTGCTGGATAGCTTTAGTGTCAACTTGACACACCTGGGTTGAGGGAACCTCATTTGGGGAATTGCCTCTGTGGGACTGGCCTGTGGCCATGTCTGAGGGGCATCTTCTTGATGAGTGATGTGGGAGGGCCCAGCCCAAGGGGAGCAAGCCAGTAAGCAGTGTTCCTCCATGGTCTGTGTTCCAGCTCTTGCCTCCAGGTTCCTTCCCTGAATTCCTATCTTGGGCTCCCTGATGAACTGTGACCTGGGAGATGTAAGATAAATAAACCCTTTCCTCCCCAAGTTGGTAGTGGTCAGAGTGTTTTGTCACAGCAGTGGAGAAACAAACTAAGACGTTTGCCTTCACTCTAAAATAGCTAGGATCTGAGTTCCAGAACTCACCTAAAACACAGTATATGAAGCAAGGTGTGGTGGCACACACCTGTAATACCCAGTACTCAAGAAGGTAAAGCAGAATCTCAAATTCAAAGTCAGCCTGGGCTACATAGGGAATTCCAGGCCAGTCTGGACTACATTGGAAGACTCTGTCTCAAAACAAACAAATCTACACAGGGATTAAAGTACCTATCCATCAGGTGCTAAGAGGTGACAACTAGACAACTAGACTAGCAGTTTGGTTTTAACGCTGAGGATAGAGGACCAGGTTTGAACTTGGATTTGAATTCCAATTCCACCATTTATTTCCTTTATAACTTTGGGCAAATAATTTCACCTAAACCTGTGTTTTTCTTCTGCAAACAAAAGATAAAAAATAGTGTCTATTTTGGAGGATTATTGAGAGATTAAATTAGTTGTTGCTTATGAAAGGCTTAGCTTAGTGGCAGGCTCACAGGTGGCATTTAGTAAATGATCCCCTTTGTATCATTGGCACTACAGTTTAGCACCCATGTCTCTAGCAGCCACAGCCAAACAACTAGCAGCACTCTGGCATCTGCCCTTTATCCAAATAAACTTGCCTAGAGGCTCCCCTCCATTCTGTGCTGATAAGCTTTATGGCTTAAAGGAAGGTGCCTTCCAGTTCATCAGCACCCTGAATTATATAAAGAATTAATGTGGGTCTAGAAGGGAGAAGTGAGGAGCCCATGGCAACACTGAGACCAGAGCCCAGAGTTACAATGCCCAATTCAGTACTTTTCCTACCACGATGGTTCAGTATCAGGTGTCTGTTGGGAAGGATGACCAGGGTCTCACACAAGTCAGGCTGCTTTAACTAAGCCCCGTTGTTTGAAAAACTGGCAAGATCATAAGATGTCAGTTCGGTGTCCAGGAAAAAAAAAGTTTTAAGTGTTAAGTAAGCAGGGCAATGTCATTCCTTTCTACAGGTTGGTCAGTAAGACAAGGCCAGTGAGTGCCAAGATTTGTGGGCCCAGTCTCCAAGGACAAGTGGAACATGGCAGAAAAGTCTTGAAGAAGAGGAAGAAGCCTAGGTTTGGAACTGACAATGAAGTCTGAAACCTACTCTACAGTTTGGGAACAAACTTCTTGCAGCCTCAAATTCTGTATCTGATTATTAAAATAAAGCCCAATAACTACAAAATTGATGCTACACTGAAATATAAAAAATAGGCCAGGTGTGGTGGCGCATGCCTTTAGTCCCAGCAGAGACAGAGGCAGGCAGACCTCTGTGAGTTCAAGGCCAGCCTGGTCTACATGGTAAGTTCCAAGACAACTGGGGCTACAGGGAAATCCTCAAAAAGCCCAATAAATAGATGATAGATAGATAGATAGATAGATAGATAGATAGATTAGATAGATGATAGATAGATAGATTAGATAGATGATAGATGATAGATAGA
>NW_008342423.1:648997-658265 GCF_000622305.1 Nannospalax galili
AGCTTCTGCTGCAGATAAAAAAATCACTAACCATTAGGCTTATAATTTTCTCATAGGTTTTTGTTTTTGAAGAGTGAATGCAATTGCTTATATTAAACACATTTATTATGTCTAATAAATATTAGCATGTTAGCTGTAATCACCATCATGCTCTAATTGATTAATCTACTCATTTTTGAGCATTTGAGTTGGTTTTAATTTTACCACGTACCTTAGAATAAATTTGTCAGATTCTTTCCCACTTCCACTCCCCCTGCCTAAGGCCACTGCATTTTTATTGGGATTGTACTACCATTATGCATTAATCTATGGAGAATTGACATTTTTACAAATTGAATCTCTGCAACCAGAGATGAGGCATAGTTCTTTATTTAAGTAAATATTGGTTTCCCACTTCATGAGGACTCTCTTGAGAGTGCTGTGGTTAGGGGCTTTCCTCAATCTGCAATGGACTCTGTTTCTCCACTATAGATGTAGTCAAAAGGGTCACACCTTTGTAATTCTCGTGGCCCCACTAAAGTGCTGCAAAGACCACATAGTCATCAGAGGCCCCAGAAAATTTAACCATGCCCATTTTCTATCAAGGTCAAATGACTAATGCAATGGAGGCCAGTGAAGGGTACCTGGGCTCTCAGACTCTCAGCCGCCAAATCATAGGAGCCAGAGGAATTCTATTTTCTGAGCTTCCTGATGGTCCAGCCCCTACTCCTGCCTACTAGGCAGTTAGACTGAGTCCTGTAAAGTGGCTAAGGAATTCATACTTTATTTCATTCTCTTCCTTTGCCTGATAACCCCTGAATAGCTACTGTGAAGTTAATCTGCTGTTGACTCTGTAAGGAAATGGTAGCAGTCAAATGTAGCTGAGATTGATAATAACATAGTAATGACAATCGGTAAAGCATACGGTGCTCATTACATACCAGACATCGGCCTGAGTGTCTGACACAGATTCATTCAATCACCATGGTGCTATTGGTAGATATTATAATTATTACTGAAAGGGTCTCATGTAGGCCAGGCTGGCCTTGAACTCCTGAGCCTCCTGCCTCCACCTCTTGAGAGTTGAGGTGACAGGGATGTGCCACCATGTCTAGCAAATATTATCTTTGCCTCTCTATTTTACAGATGAAGAAATTATGGCACAGTAGAACTCTGTGTCACCGGCTAATCAGTGATTGAGCTAGGCTTTAAATCTAGTGACCCAGCTGGTAACTCCTACACCACACTGAAGTGTCTTCAAGCACAGTGGCTACAGGCTGCCCATAAGCTATTCAGAACCATGATAACCAGGAGTTTTAAGATTAATCAATTTTAAGAACACCTTCCTTCCCTAGCACCAAACCACTAAAAAAAAAAAAAAAAAAAAAAAACATGTCTTGAAAGGCAGCTAAATAGGTGCTTGGTATTGACCCTGACTTCTGATTTGTCTTTCCAGTTCTTTGGATAAAATAGAATTCAAAGAATGTTTATTAAACACATGTTTCTCAAACAGGCCTTTGAAATTCTTCAGTTATAAGCAAAGGAGCAAACTTCTGGATAGGAGTTTAATGATGATCTAAATCTACCTCCCTGTGCAGGCTAGAAGAGCTCAGAAGGCAGCTGGGAAGGCTCAGAAACGTCTTTCGAGACCTTCTCAAGCCTAAGCCTGGTTAAGGGCATTGTTCTGCAGAGCTATTCCAGCAGAACTCTCTCTGCAGGGTCAATAAATTGTTAGTGTCTGCTCACACACAAACTTGCAGGCCAGACTTCCAGAATGTGGGTGTGTCTCCCTCAGTGACTCTGGTTCCATTACTAACCAGGTATTCTGTTCTTGTTGCTGAGAGCAGACCTAAGTCTGTCTCTGGGGCCTCCGGTCTCCAGCACAAATGAAAAGGCTGGGAAGGCTGCCGAGTCCTTCCCAAGTACAGTCTCAAAGACCTGAATGTGCACCGGGCTAGGTAGGTACAAGACTGAGTCAGAATCATCCTGCCCTCTTTGATTGGCGACCCCTCAGTTTTCCAAGAAAACCAAACCTTGTTAGGACATCGGCCACAGAGAAATCAGACTTTAAGGAGAAACTCACCACCTTGCAACCTCCTTGGGAAGCTGCCATGGCTGTACTACTTCTGTTCCTCCATTCCACGGCCAAGAAGTGAAAACCCAGGCAGAGCCAAAGGGGCAGCAACTCCATCTCAAGCACAGCACTGTGGACAGAAAACCAGGAAGAAGGGAATAAGACCAGATATTCAAGAGGTTTGCTTAGCATGGGGCTGAAGGAGTCAGCTAGCTCCACCATGTCTGGTCTCTGAAGCCCACTCCTACAAAGAAGTGGGAACCTACAGACTATTCAAAGACCTCAGTTTAGCCAACACTTTTAACCTTTCATTGATACCATAGGCAAGAACTCATTTTCATTTTGCTTGTACCATTTGATGGACAGGTAGCGGAACCCTGAAATCCCAAGGGCTCTGAGGTCATTGGGAGGTTCCAGTGCAAAAGTTTTCCTCCCTATACCTCAACTCTGCCTGATACACACATCAGCTCAAGAAATATACCTTGGATGGATGGATGGATGGATGGATGGACAAATGAAGGATAAGCTATGATTGAAATACTAACTCTAGCCTCTGGACTCCATAGACTTACTAATGTTCTTGCTAATAGGAGGCTGTTAGAAATAGATCTCATTGGTTTGGTTAACTCATTTAAATATCTCTCTTCCAAAACGGTTAAGGAAAAAAACTTGAAAATGAAAAAGCAATCTTTGGATGTATTAGAGATTTTTTTAAAAGATTTGTTTTATTTTATGTGTATGTATGAATGCCTGCATGTGTATATGTGTACCGTATGCATGCCTGGTGCCAGTGGAAGCCAGAAGAGGGTCTGGCGATCCCCTGGAGCTGTAGTTACAGGCAGCTGGGAGCCACCCCCATGTGCATGCTGGGAACCAAACGGAGGTCCTCTGCAAATGTAGAAACTGCTCTTAACCGCAGAGTCATCTATCCAGCCCTATATTAAAGATCCTTGAAGTGTGGTTATAGCCCTCTTGTCTGGCCAGTGCACACAGAACACCAGTCACTCTAGAAGGCTTGAAATGACATGTATACCAACAGAATTCTCAAATGAAGAGGAACCATAATACAGCATCGCCATCTTCACAGTGAAAAGACTCTGGGTTCTAAAGGGACTGAGAGTTGAGGGCAGAGAATAGTCCAGGTCTCCCTCTCTCGGCTCCAGGGTGGATAACTGGGTAGTTTCTTGCTCTGGAGGCTACTGTGACAGCCCTCCTGATGTGAGAGCTGATAGCCCAATGGCAAGGCTTACCTGTGCTACACCATCTTAGAAGCAAGTACCTGGCCCAGGGTTCCATCTGCCCCATCCTTACCTAGGCACCCCCAGGAAGGACTACAGATCAGTTCCGCAGTCTCCTCCTGGGCCACAGCACCATGCTAACATGAAACTCCTCACCTACTCCACTCCACTCACAGACCTTTCTGTTGACACGTGGAGGCTGCCTTCGGCTCCTTCCTTTTTCCCTTCAAGTTTACCCATCCCAAAAGGTAATTTAACTTCCTGGTCAGATTTGAATGCTCACCAGTGAAAACAGACTAACAGAAATGCTAAATGAAATCACATAAATCAGCCTCAGCCCTCACCTGAGGCCAGGTCTATTCTCTATACCACAGAAACAACCCCTCATCAGTCCTTGCCAGACTGTGGGAATTCCCTCTGAGACCTTCCTTCCGCTTCTGCACCTGTGCTGGAATTATTACCTCATGGCCGACACAGGGCACAGATGGCAAATGCAGAGCCATCTGGGCTCCCGTCTTCAGTGTCCTCCTAGCACCTTCCCATATACGTAAGTGCCCCTGAAACTTTGGGATCCCTACCCACCCTGAAATAAGGTTGTCAGACTTAACAAATGCCAAGAACACTAAAAAGTTCTTCACCAAATTCACGTTTCATTAGATGCCCTGCATCTCACTGAGGAGAGATGGGGAAAGGGAATTGTCAACAGTCCTTCCCTTCCTCTCCACTTCCTGTCATGTGTGGGCTGCTACATGCTGCTGTAGCCTGAATACCGAAAGAGTCAATCTCAGGATTGAGATTTTTGTTCCTTCTTTGTGCAGGAACAAGGGTACAGTGCTCCAGGGGAGGACACTTCAGGCTGGACTGCTGGATAGGTCTGTGTCCCTTACACCCACAAGTGTAATTTTAATTTCTAGGACACCAAGAAATTAATTTCTTCTTAAACTCAACCAACTAGCCCAGAAAAAAAAAATCTTCCCATGCCCCTTGGTCAACTTCTGGCATTAAGTAGCAGAATGCCCAGGAATGATGATCGAATTTGGAACAGTCCAGAGTTTATAAATTCGGCCTCCATTATTGGTTTGTTCTTGAGCAATTTGTATGAAGTCTCAGGTAATCCTTCCATAAAATGGGAATAATAATAACTTCAGAATTTACGAGACCCACATAGTATTGTGTGTGTGTGTGTGTGTGTGTGTGTTTCATTAACTGTGAAGGTAATTAATAACCTACTTATTATTTATGAATTCCAAGCAGCACAGAACAGTGTGAGTGGCTGTTATTCCTATGTATAATCTCTAAGATAGTTCACAAAACAATAAAGAATAACTCGGCTAGAAGGACTACATCATTACACCAATTAAATATGTAAAACACATTCAGAAAGGCCAGATTAAAAGTCCACATTAACAGCCGGGCATGGTGGCTCACACCTTTAGTCCCACCACTTGGGAGGCAGAGGCAGGCGGATCTCTGTGAGTTCAAGGCCAGCCTGCTCTACATAGTGAGTTCCAGCCAGCTGGGGCTACAGAGAGATCCTGTCTCAAAAACACCAAAATAAATAAGTAAATAAAAATAAATAAATTAATTAAATAATAATAAATAAAAATAAATAAATAAAGATGGTATTATGTACCATTGAATTATTGCTAGTTTTCTGATAATGATTACATGGATTATATAAGAAAGTGCTCTTTTATTTTGCCTTTTTGAGACAGGGTCTCCCTGTAGCCCCAGCTGTCATGGAACTCGCTGTGTAGACCAGGCTGGCTTCGAACTCACAGAGATCCACCTGCCTCTGCCTCCTGAGTGCTGGGATTAAAGGCGTGTGCCACTATGCCTGGCTAGAAAGTGCTCTTATTGCAAGGAAATTCATGCTGAAGTATTTAGGGGTGAAGCATCATAATTTATAACCTACTACTATTAAAGTTACCTGCTTTCAAATAGCTTAGTCAAGTTAAGGCAAAATACCACCAACTGGTCAATTTAACATTGTACTTTCTTTTAACTTTCCTAAAAATGCTTTAAACTTCAAAATAACAAAATAAGGAGCATGAAATAAAAACATGCTTTTTCTGATAAACAATTTTTCATAATTTTAATCAAAGACTTTAAGTAGATGGATCTTTGTAATTCAGTAATTTCCATTCTAGGAATTTATATTAGGGAATTGTGTAAAATAGTTTACAATGAGTGTAAAAATAGTTTTGTTTTTTAAATATTTTATTTATTATTTTTATTTTATGTGTATGAGTGTATTGCCTGCATGTACGTGAGTGCACCCATGTCGTGCAACGCCATGACAATCAGAAGAGGGCTTCAGATTCCCCTGGAACTAGAGTTAAGGATGGTTCATAGCCACCATGTGGGTGCTGGGAATTGAACCTGGGTCCTCTGCAAGAGCAGCCACTGCTCTTAATTGCTGAGCCATCTCTCTAGCCCAAGTGTAAAAATAGTTTTAAAGGAATATTCATTGCATCATTGGTAATAATAAAGTAGAAACCATCAAAAGTCTACCAGTACTGTATGATAAAACATAGAGTCTGATGTAAAAACACACATACGTATGTATATTTTGACATGGAAAGGTGTTCATAATAAAAATATTACGGAAAAATAGGTCAAAAGTTCAAGGCTACCCTGGGCTGCATAAGGAGACCTCATTTTTTTTTAAAGATTTGTGTTTTGTTTGTTGAGATGGGCTAGCCTCAAAACTCCCAACCCTCCTGCCTCCATCTCCCAAATGCTGGGATGACAAGCAAGTGCCACCACACCTGGCCCATGTCTCTATTTTTGCTTCTTTGTATTTTCTAATTTCCCTTCAATTACTTACAGCTTCAGTTGTAAAAGAATAAAATGGGTAGGGGGATGGCTCAGGGTAAGAGTGCTTGCTAGACAAGCATGAGGACCTGGGTTCAAATCCCCAGATCAAACATAAAACAACCGGGCAGAACTGTGGGTGACAGAAATAGAAGGACTGCTGAACTTGGTGGCTGCCAGCCTACTCCAGGTTCAGTGAGAGACTCTGTCTCAAGGGAATAAGGTGGAGCGTGGCAGAGCAGCACACCTGAGTGTGTGCAAGGACAGGCACACACATGCACATATACCACATACACTCTTACATATATATGAATAAAATATAAATATAATTTAAAATTGTAAATGTATGTCATAATTAAATATTAATAAATATTGCCCCAAATAAATATTACCAAAATAGTTTCTTTTAAAAATATTTTATTTATTATTTTTATTTTATTTGTATGAGTATATTGTCTACATGCATGTAAGTAAACCCACATCATGCAATGCCTACAGAGGTCAGAAGAGGGCATCGGACCTCCTTGGAACCCTGGAGATACAGATGGTTGTTAGCTGCCATGTGGGTTCTGGGAACCAAACCTGGGTCCTCTGCAAAAGCAACCAGTGCTCTTAACTGCTGAGCCATTTCTCCAGCCCCTGAAGAGAGTTTCTTGTAAGTACTTAGTCTGAAATTATTGTGTGCTTAAAATGATTATGCTTCGAGTTAGTGGGAAAAAGTAGCACTAACCAACTATTAAAATAAGATTTATTATGGACATCAGTTCTTTAGGACAAAGGGATTTAGATTTGGGGCTGCATGTGTGTAGCCCAGACTTCCCTGTGAAGGAAAACTGTAAGGGAGAAGGGTAAGTGTACCCGAAGGAAAAAGGAGCGCCCAAAGACTGGCTCTGACCTTGGCTCTCAATTTCTTCCCCAATAAAATCGGAATGATGGTGTTGGAGTTGTTAGCGTATTAAGAGAAGTTTTAAAAGAATGTTCAAATTACTCTTCATCATCATGACAGCACCCACAGCTGTCAACCTGCCTGTACTCAAGCACATCTAGAGTGGGAGATGACTGCTTCAAAAGCTGCTGACTATCCTACTGCGGCCCTGCCATGTTGGTCTCTGGGTCTTAATCAACCTCTAAGCCTGGACAAGCAGATTAGGACCTGTACCACTGAAATGATTGACACACTGCCCATGGAACGGACTCCTGAGAATTTATGTGAAGAAGGACAGTTTTATTGCACTTGACCTCTCTGGCTATTGCATTTTCTTTCTTTTTTTTTTTATTTCCAATTTTAATTTTTATTTTATGTGTATGAAAGTTTTGCCTGCATGTAAGGGCACCATGTGCATGTAGTGCCCATAGAGGGCAGAAGAGGGCATTGGATCCCCTGGAACTAAAGTTAGAGATGGTAGTTAGTCACCGTATGAGTGCTAGGAACTGAACCTGGGTCTTCTGCAAGAGTAGAAGCGCTCTTAACTGCTGCACCACCTCTCCAGCCCCAGCAAAGATCTTTTCATTCAAATTTATAAATGGCCACCACTCGAAGAAAACTAGCATTTTCAAATGCTTTGAAACTGGGAATACAGGCCAGAGAGATGGAGCGATGCCAGCGGTTACTCAGGGAAGGCCATGCAATGACTCCCACACGTTTGTGAAACAGATCTCAAGGCTCCCCCTAGGCAAACGCACTCTGGTCAGGCTCTATACTCCAGCCTCTCTCTGGATGGAGGCCCAAGGGCTTCCTCCTTTGGAATGCTAGTCCCACTTGAAGCACTCACTACCTGCTCAGACTCCATTCCCTCAGGGCCACAGATGAGTAAACCAACTCCCCTATGTGGTCAGAGCTACTCCCCATGTGGTCAGGGCCAGCCCATCCAAACCAACAAAGGTCAGCTCACTCTGTCCTATTCCACAGCCACAGCTGCATCTGGCCACAGATCTTTAAAAATGCAAATCTGTTCCCACTGGGAGATAACAGCTGGCTCTTGAGTGTCTCTTGTGGCTGGTGGTGGGTCCCTGGTGTCACCTCTGTGTAGAAGAAGATGCATAATCTTTGTAGACAGGCCTAACCCATACTGCATTAACTTCTCAGTTCCTTTCACAGGTTGGTTCCCACTGGTGACTTCTGAGAGAGGAAGGACCCACCACCATCCTTTAAGAGGAAGCTAGTAAGAACTGTGCAGGGGAGGGGACTTGGACTAGGGTAAGAGGCCTAGACCCATATCTGGCTCCTTCTCTCTAGTAGTGGTCATGAGTGACAATAATACATCAAAGAGCTGGGTCAAGATGGAAGGAGTGATTTGTGGGCAAAGGTTTTGTCTTTACAAGAAATGTCATGGGCTTTATTTCTAGTGTGGGGATCAGAGACCACCAGCTCCTCCATGGCCTTCTGTAGTCCCTTCTCTTCCCACTTGGGGCAGACATTTGCTATGGTGAAGACAGGCAGTGTCTGAACTAATGGGAAATGGAATTCCTCTGTGCAAACAGGGAGCCAATGTAGAAGAAAATCAGATAAAGGTGCTGTGTTATCTCTTCCCATCGATGGGAGATGCAGGATGGACCTTAGGGGAGGTGTCTACCCCAGAGTCTGTGGGGCACTGTAGACACAGACCAGAGATTAACTGAGGCTAATTTTAGCTTGGAAAGAGAATGAAAATCCCTACTCTCCAACATGGTTTCTTTGAGAAAGAACAAAGGAACAGCTGACTGACAGGTACTCCAACAACTGCCCAGCTCAGTAGAAATGCTAACATCCTTTCTGGAACACTGGTACACACATATGTGGCCACATACCTACAGAATGGTAGAGCTATGTTCAAACCCAAGAAACCCTGAGTTCCTCATCAGCTCAACCTTAATACCATAACCCCAGCCACGTCAGGATACTTGCTGTCCTTGACTAAGTCACACATTTCACTAGCTGTTTCCCCTTGTGGGAAGACCCCTTTCTCTGGTTTTCTTTGCCTACCAAATTCCTACACATCCTTCATGTATCATCCTCCTCTTCATAACCTAATGGTTCAGTTGAGGAATAATTCAATAACTCACATGCTATGATAGCATATTACATGTAGTTAGAGCTTCTGAGATTTTAATATTTTTATAATTTTATTTTTTTATATTTATGAGAAAAATGTGAGTAGACTGGGGGGGGGTGTTTTTTGGT
>NW_008342423.1:658691-685634 GCF_000622305.1 Nannospalax galili
AGAAAAAAATTTTTATTTGAATTTAATCTTTAAAAAGCATGCCACACTGTACTTTCAAAAAAAGTGTTAAGATGTCAGAAAATCAGCAAGATGTATCTGCTATTCCATAACCCAATGGGTCCTGTGGCTTATGTTAATAGCCTTCAAATTTTAAAATAACTTATTTCTAGCTCTATAGTTGCTTGTTCTGATGTTTCCACTTTGCTCTGGAGGACCTGAGTAGGCAGCCAAAGTTCGGAGTGCCACAGCATGCTGTGTTCTGAAGACCTGCCCGCTCTAACCTATTCTGCTATTATTTTGTTTTGTTTGAGACAGGGTCTAACTATGTAGACCTGCCTGGCCTAGAACACTCTGTGGAGACCAGGCTGGTCTCGAACTCACAGAGATCCACCTGCCTCTGCCTCCCGAGAGCTGGGATTAAAGGCTTGCGCCATCATACCTGGCAACAAGCAGTTAGAGATTATTAGTAATTTAGTTTTCCTCCAAGCTGGCCATGGTGGTATATACCTTTAATCCCAACATTCAGGAGGCTGAGGCAGAAAGATGGCAAATTTGAGGCTAGTCTGGGCAATTTAGTGAGGCCCTCTCAAAATGTTACTTAAAAAAGGGCTGTGGAGGTAGCTCGGTGGCAGAGTACTGGCCTGGTATACACAAGGCCCTGGGTTCAATCATCAGCACCAAATTAAAAAAAAAAAAAACTACAGGCAGGAGCAAATTTATCCCTAAATACTTCAAAATGCATATAAAATTATTTAAGTTTTAAAAATGCGCATTGTTGATGTTTCATGCCTGTAATGCCAACACAGGAGGCTGAAGCCGGAGAGTTATCAAAAATTTAAGAGTTGCCTGAGCTACATAATGAGTTTCAGGCCAGCCTAGGCTATAATGTGAGACCCTGTCTCAAAATTAAATTAAACTAAAATGTTCCTACTTGTTCAATCTTCCCTATCACTTTAATTAAAAAGCATCCTGAAATGGTGAAGTCTGCTGTTTCATTTGAGGTGGGGGACGTTTCTGTGTCTAATAAGAAGGTTTGGCAACTACTGCCTTAGTATGCTCAGCCAAAATTAGGAGGAAGCAGCTCAGCTTGCAGTGTGAACGACTGAAACCCTCTTCACACGCTTCTTTGAAGTGGGCACTTAGATATGCAAAGTTGAAAAATAACATACCTTTAATGGGGAAGTTTCAAGATGGAAAGAATAATTGTGACCTAAAAAATTCCTCAAGTTACACTGGTAACCTGTTCTGTGACCAATTATTTTAATTTTTATGAGATAGGGTCTCAAGTAGCCTAGGGTGGCCTTCAGCTAACTTTGTAGTTGAGGCTGACCCTGAATTTGTGGGCCTCCTGCTCTACTCATGAGAGCTGGAATTATAGGCATGTTCCACCATAGCTGGTTATATGCAGTGCCTGCGACTCAACCCCAGGGCCCTGTGCATGCTAGGAAAGCACTCTACCAATAAAGCTACATCTCCAGCACTATTCTGAGACTTTTTTACACTCAAGAACTTATTTGAATTCACAGAAGACTAACATGATTTTTAAAAATCCCCTTCCTGAACTGGTTGTTGTAGTGGATGTCTATAATTCCAGTGGATATCTATAATCTCAGGAGGCAGAAGAATGCAGAATTCAGTGTCAGCCTGAGCTACATAGTGATTTTTTTTTTCAAAGTTACCTTCAGCTAGGCATGGTGGTACAGCCTTTAATCACAGCACTCAGGAGGCAGAGGTAGGTGGATCAAGGCCAGCCTGGTCTACATAGTAAGTTCCAGGCCAGCTGGGGCTACAGGGAGACCCTGTCTAAAAAACACAAACACACACAAAAAAACTTATTATATTTAGGAAGGTAGTTTTTCCTTTGGTCTTTTTGAGTCAGGGTCTCCCTGTAGCCCCAGCTGTCCCAGAACACACTATGTAGATCAGGCTGGCCTTGATCTTACAGAGATCCGCCTGCTGCTGCCTCACGAGTGCTGGGATTAAAGGTGTGCGCCACCACAACCAGCTATAAAGTTTGTTTTTTTTTTTAAAAAAAAAAAAACTCTTGCATAAAGTCAAGAGAACTGAGTTGTTTCTTAATGCTATTAGTTGGTAATGCTAATAACACTTGTGCTTGCAAAGGTCTGATGGTATTTAACATAAACAAGAGTTCTATGCTGTAGGAGTGAGTTCTACTTTTTTACCTTGGTAGCAACTTATCACTTTAATTTTTTTTTAATTGTAATTCAGTGGCTTTAAGTACATTCACATTGTTGCATAACCATCGCCACCATCCATCAGTCCAACTGGAAACTCTTGTCATTTAAATACTCTCCCCACAGTGAACCACCATCTTTCCCTGTGAATTTGCTTGTTCTAGTCCTCATTTAAGCGGAATCATGTAGTTTGTCCTTTTATGTCTGTCTTATTTTACTTCATATGTTTTCAAGGTTCATCATGTTATGACATGTATGAGAACTCTGTATGTAGGCCAGGCTGGCCTCATGGAGATCTGCCTGCCTCTGCCTCACGAGTGCTGGGATTAAAGTCATGTGCCACCAAGCCTGGCAATGTCATTCCATTTTAAAGCTCACTATGATATTCACCACATTTTCTTCATCCATTCCTCAGTTTATGGACACTTAGGCTGTTTCCATCTTTTGGTCACTATGAATAATGCTGCCATATTTGAACTGGAGTATGCAAATATCTGGTCAAGACCTTGCTTATTATTTCCATTTTTTGGATAAGAAATCCACAGCTCAAAAGGCCATAGTCAACTACTCTGGTTTAGCTCAGAGGCAGGAAGGAGGTGCTGGATGTATACCTGCTGGGGAGGTGTTTGTCATCTAAATGTTCAATCAGGGTATACAGGTATTAGTTTGTTGGTAAGAAGCCAAGAGGAGCCTCTAGCCCCAGATACATTCTCCACTCTCCAGAACTCTCAGGGTACCACTATGATTCAGCAGCCAAAGAGGTAACACTTGACCCCTCAGACTTCTGTTTTTAATCACAAGATCTATTCTAATTGATCAGAGACTGCCCTGCTGTCTTTGATATTCTGACTAGCACCCTTGTACAGTGGGGGCAGTCTTCTGGGGGGATAAGGTAAGATGAAGGTATGTTAAGGTGTTGCCAAAGGAGCTAGAGAAACTTGAAAACCCTGGGGAGTTAGAAAGAAGAAGCCAAGATTATTAGTTAAAATAGAAGCTTCAAGCTAAGGACTGGAGGAAGGCCCAATAACCCAGAACAAGAGAAAGGCCATTGGGACAGTCCCATGAGGAGGCCTCAAGTGTCGAGCCTATTCCTGAAGCTCAGAGAGGTGGTCCCAGGCCACGCAAAGAGAGAGCTGTTTCCCACTGATCCTGCAGACTGAGGGACATCCTTGGCACCTGGGGGAATCCTGAAAAGCCAGGAGAAACCAGGGCTACCTCAGACACCTGGGCCTTGCTTGAGAAGAACCAAGGTGAAAAGTCAGAGCCCCAGACGCTGACTCCTGAGGAGAAATCCCCTCCTCGTTCTTATCTTTCATGGAGGTGGCAACAGAAAGTTGCTCAGGGCACAAGCCCTCAGCACAGTGCCTGACTGTGGTAAATGTGAGGGTTGGGGCTGAAGGAGGGGAGTCCCCAGGGCCTCACAGGGTTTTGTGGTCCTGCTGAGCCAGTACTGGTCCCTTGTTCCTCATGCCCACTTCACTGCCAGGACAGAGTCCTACTTCCTCCCTCTGTTGAGGCTGAAGTCACACATTAAAGACAAACATGATTTGGTCTCAGCACCTGGCTATTTTGCTCTAGAAAAGTTGTTTTTGTTTACCCACAATAAATTTTTTTTTAATTTATTTTATTTAATGTGTATGAGTGTTTTGCCTGTATGTAAGAGCATCCGAGTCAGGCAAAGCCCATGGAGGCCAGAAGAGGTTGACAGAGTCCCTGGAACTGGAGTTACAGATGGTTATTAGCCACCATGTGAGTCTGGGAACCAAACCTGGGTCTTCTGCAAGAGCACTCAGTGCTCTTAAGTACCGAATCATCTCTCCAGCCCCTGATGCCAACTTGACTCCAGCTGTAAGGACCATGAAGAAGGTTGACCCTGTTACAGCCTTCTAGGTCCATAACTAAGCGACTGGGTTGTATGGGGCACACTACAGAGCTGATCTTGCAAGCATCGATTCAAGGACCGTTTCTCTCCTCCTGCTTCAGATGTCACATGGGTAGGGGCTAACTTGGAGCTGTAGGTAGCTTTCTTTACTTCCAACTCCAGGACCTGTCTGATAATGAAACCCACTCAGAGGACAGCAAAGCTGAATGGGGACAGATGGATTTCTAGGGGCATTTCTGAGACCTGAAACTGTCATGCCTGAAGCAGTATCTTTAAACTTTCCAGTTATAGGAACAACAAACCATCTTTTTGTCCTGAACCCAATTCAGTTGGGTTTTTATGATTTGAATTTTAAACAATCCTTCCTAGAAGGTTGGAGATGTTTGTAGCCCAGTGGCAGAGTCTTGGCCTTGTACAAGTCTCTGGGTTTGATTCTCCATGCCACCAAATGTAAATAAAAAGAATTTTATCTAGTAGACCCCTGAGCACAGATTTATAGTTACACGTGTGGTTTTAAGAGACAGAAGCACCAATGTCCTTTCTTCACCGAGCCTTTCAGAAATCATCTCACTTCTCTGTGAGTCCCCCACAGATGGCACTCATGACCTTTGCTCAGCGATGAAGCTGGGAAGAATGGTTTGGAAGAAAGAGAGTATGATAAATTCCTCGAAGGGCAGAAATATTTATAAAATGTGTCACTGACCTGCAGTGTGTGCAGACCAGGAGCGTGTGTGGACACCTGTGCCGGTTACAGGCAAGCAGGTGTTGAGAAAGACAATACTTTTTAGTGTGTTTGTAAGCCCACCCTCTCCTGACATATGTGGCTATTACATGGGCATGGCGACATGGACTGCTAGCTATCCGCGGGAAAGACCAGGCTCCACTCTGCGATGGAGCACAAATTACAGCCGGGAGGCAGCTTGGGATCCATACTAGTGCTTTCTTTGAGTCTAGAAGATCAGAGACAGACCTACCAGTGCCTGTGTTCCTCACAAGAGACCGCAAAACAAAAATAGTCAGAGCCTGCTCTGTTGCAGATGCTCTTGGATGATGGTTTAAGGACTATAGCGGATCAAGTGGGTGAGAGTGACCAGGGAGTCCCTTTGAAGGCCCCACCAGTTGGACACACCTTCTCTGAGAGCTGTTTGGTTTAAAACTAAAGGCAAGCGCTGATAATTTTTTTCTGGGTCCATGAGTCTATAATCCCCTCTAGGAAAGCTGGGGCACATATACAACCTATAGGAGATGTATCCTGGCTAGAAAAGGTCAGCAAACACCTGCAGTCCTGCAATAGTCTGTGCCGCACAGTCAGTACACAAAAGGGACACAGGAAATGAAGGAGGGCTAGCTGCATAACTGAACATTTCTATAGGCCAAATCCCCTAAAAAATGGCTGTCCCTCCAGTTGGGTCTTCTCACTCCCCATCTGGGACTAACTCTGCCCAGGACTCCACCTTAGGGCTCTGCTTCAGCAGCTCCAATCCCAGTCACTATGGGGCACGTGTTCATCCTCTCCACCGGCAACGTGGAGCCTGCAGCAGGCTCTCAGGGAAGTGTTTCTTCCTGCCAGCTCTTGGGTCTGTGTAGATACTTGGGGACGTGTCTATACCAGGAGAGGCCATAAGGCTACAGCAGAGCACTGGACAGGAGTCAGGAGAGGCTGGCTCAGAGTGTCCTGCTCAGACACTCCGTAGCTGGGATCAGAGTAACAGACCCTGGTGGACTCTCCCCAGAACAAAGGCTCTAGAACGGGCTTTGCTGTCTCTGCAGATTTCCCAAGGCCTTAAAGAACACACAGCTAACACTTGGAACATCCTGGTTAAGAAGGTGTAGCTGTATATGAGTCTCCATGAATTTGCTTATGAATAGCGAATCTAAAATAATGTGGTGTGATGAGAAGAGATACAAACACCCTTCATGTCACATCGTTAGCCCATTACATTCAGCCCAACCAAGGAGCGTTATTGTTCCCATTTTGCAGGTGAGAAAACTGAGGCTTTGAAATGTTTGCAGGCCTGCTCACATTCTCCCTGCGGAGACTGAAATCCCACTGATTCTGAAGCTGATTCTGAAGCCCTATCTGCTTCCCCCACATCACACCTTCCCTTTCAGCAATAAGGGCCCCTGAGGGAGGGACTTGTACCTACACCAGAGCGGTACCCCCAACCCCAGCCTAGAGGCGGGAGTTTGGACACAGCCAGCATAACTTCCCAGTGAGCCTGACCTCCTACCACCCAACCTGGTCCCAGCTCGCCCACCTGGAGAAGCCTGGCGATGCCCGGCGGGGAGCCCACGCACGAAATACTCACGGCTCCCTCAGGCCCAGGCGGCTCCGCGGGGCGCATGGTCTCTGGGGCCCGGGTCTCCTCCTCGAGAGCGCGCGGCGCTGCCTCCTCGCACTGGGGCATCAGGTTATTTTAGCTCTTGCGGAAGGAACTGACGGAAACTGAAGTCACATGGAGAGCTCGCTGCTCAGCGACTCAGCACTCGGGCGCACACAGCGGGCGTCTTAGAAGGAACTGCGACCCGGGGGCGCGGGGGATGGGAGAGGGACGCATAGCATTCCGGCCCCGGTACCCTACCGAGGTCTCTAAAGACCTGCCGGCGGTGCTGAGCAGCCTGCCCTGGCTCCCTTGCCTTGGAGGGGTGAGCGGGAAAGCTGCCAGGTCCAAGTGTGTCGTCTGCTAACCCAGTAGCTCTTCTCCGACCTTCTGTCCCAGGGTAAAACTGGGGCAGACTGGGAAAGAGCAACAAATGGTTTGGTTTTGTTTTTCTGTTTGTTTATTTTTAACTGAAAAGAGGGAGAGTCCATCTTCTAGGAGGGTCGTCCACTCACTAGTCTTTGTTTTTATCCACTTAACTAGTACTTATCAATCAACGTCTGCTAACCCAGTAGCTCTTCTCCGACCTTCTGTCCCAGGGTAAAATTGGGGCAGACTGGGAAAGAGCAACAAGTGGTTTGGTTTTGTTTTTCTGTTTGTTTATTTTTAACTGAAAAGAGGGAGAGTCCATCTTCTAGGAGGGTCGTCCACTCACTAGTCTTTGTTTTTATCCACTTAACTAGTACTTATCAATCATCTTATATGGGCATGGTGCTTTAAAATAAACGAACAAACAAATGGAAAAGGAAGTAATTTCAACACCGGAGAGGCAGAGGCAGGAAGAACAGAGTTCCAGGTTATCTACTCCCTACCTAGTTAACTTTGAGGCCAGCCTTGAATACATTGAGACCCTGTCCCCAGCCAACCAACCAACAAACCCAAGGAAGAAAGGAAAAGAAATTTTTTTGTGAACCTTGCATAGTAGACTGTCAGTATGAGCGTTTTGGCTACACTAAGCATGGATAGGCTGTTTCATCTGTTCTGTACAAAGTTCCCTGCTAGCTTGAGTCAAAGGAGAATTTTAAAGAATTATGCAAATTATTTATGTACCTCCTTAAAGGGCACCAGGCTCTGTCCTGAGTTTCATGCACATTGTCTCAGAGCCCCTGTTTTTAAGGCTCTACGCCTCTGAAGAAGGCAAATGAAAGAAGCTGAATGATGGTGTGGGGCCACACTGGTGAAAAGGTCTGCAGATCTGCTCTATCATTTCCCATCGGATTACTGGGTTTCCTGAGAGCTGGACGCTGCTCTTGCAGCCTGATGCTCCGTGATTGTTAAACATCGTTATCCTTCTCCATCCTAAGCAACCATGAGCAAGTCCTTCCTGCTCCAAGAAGCCAACAAAATGCCTCTGCTTTCTGAAATACCCACTTGTAAAGGTGGTAACGATGGTGCCAACAAAAAAACTAAGCAAATTGTCACACATCATGGTTTCTGACCCAGGCTTCTTCCGCTTTGCTGTGCCAACTTCCTCTGCTCCCATGTCTCCCCTATCTTCCAGTATGTGGATAACACCCAAATTTTGGTCTCTAGCTCCAAAATTCTCTTCCAAGTAAGAAGACCATATTTATATTTTTGTCCCAGAGCTGCCACAACACTATGTATCCTGTAGGGAATTCAACCTCTGTCCTGGCCAGCTTTTCTTAGTGTGAGACAGTCACTATTTGGGGCATGCATCCACCTAGGTAGCTCATCTTCCTTCCCAGATGCAGATTCTACCCATCTCATTCCATTCTGTTTGTTTTACTCTGTAGCTCAGGCTGGCCTTCAACTTCAGAGTTTCTTGTCTCAGCCTCCTACGTGTTGAGGTTACAGGTGTGTGCTATCTTGAGAATCTTTCTTGAATCTGTCTGTTGTATGACAATTATTCACCCCAGACAGGGCACCAATGACAGACCAAGTCTAGCTTAGTGAACCAGTGAGTTTTCTGGGGTTACTCAAAGGGGCATGGGTGACTCAAAGACAGCTGCACTGAGAAAACCACCCTAGTGTGGGTGAGAACCCATGAAAGATGGACCCCTGAAGTCCCTGCACAGCATACAGATAGCTCCCCGGTGACAGTCTTTCTCCACAGGATTTGCTACAGCTTCTATAATGTTGGGGAAGGGCCCTGTCAATCTTGTAAGTTTCAGGAGCTTCCTGGGCCTTTAAAGTTTTGTTTACTTCCTAATTCTTTTACACTTTTCTCTTTTCTCTCTTTTTTTTTTTTAAGGGTCTAGATCTCACTAACTCATGTGTGGATGATTTCAGTAACTTCCTTAAATTGACTGTCTCTCTCCAAATCTTGTTCATCACCAACTTGGACTCTACCCCTTCACTATGGGGCACAGTACAAAAATGGGGAGGGGTCAGTTCACTCCCTGCCAAGAGCCCGCTTATGGCTGACCATTGAAGCCCTTACATGGGTCAGTGTTTAAATCCAGACTCAGCAGATTTAAAAGTTATTGAGGCTTAAGTTCTAGCCTCCTCATTCATTTTTCTCTATCTTTTCTTTTCTTTCTTTTTTTCTTTTTGGTCTTTTTTAGGACTGGGTCCCCTTGTAGCCCCAGCTGGCCTGGAACTCACTATGGAGACCAGACTGGCCTTGAACTCACAGAGATCCACCTGCTTCTGCCTCCCAAGTGCTGGGATTAAAGGCATGTGCTACCATACCTGGCTGGCTTTCCTTTCTTAAATCAGGGCCTCAAGTAGGCCAGGC
Source organism: Nannospalax galili (assembly GCF_000622305.1). Classification (NCBI taxonomy): domain Eukaryota; kingdom Metazoa; phylum Chordata; class Mammalia; order Rodentia; family Spalacidae; genus Nannospalax; species Nannospalax galili. The sequence goes on from NW_008342423.1 coordinate 667,848, forward strand.
TAGCCTTGTATTTGCTATGTAGCTGAGGATGACCCTGAACTTCTGAGTTTCTGCTTCTTCCTCCCCCTAATGTTGAGATTATAGGTATGAATAATTCTTTTCTTTTCTTATCTTTTTTGAGACAGAGTCTCCCTGTATCCCTAGCTATCCTGGGACTCACTAGGTAGACCAGGTTGTGCCCATAGAAGACAGAAGAGGCTGTCAGATCCCCTGGAGCTGGAGTTACAGACAATTGTTAGCTGCCATGTGGGTGCTAGATTCAAACCCGGGTCTTCTGCAAGAACAGTCAGTGTTCTTAACCGCTGAGTCATCTCTCCAGCCCCTTTCTTTCATTTTTTAAGACTGGGTCCCATGTACTTTAGGTTGACTTGAACTGACTACCTAGCCTCAGCTGGCCTTGCCCTCCTGAGCCTCTTGCCTCCACTCCCCTGCTGCACTCAGGAAGCAGAAGGAGGTGAGTACTAGTACTCAGTTCACTTTCCCCTTTTTATTCAGTGGAGGACCCCAACGCATCCAATGGTGCCGCCCACAGTTAAGGCAGGTCTTCCCACCTCAATTAGCCCAATCTAGATAAGTCCTCACAGGCTTGCTCTTCAGAGATTCTAGATCCTGTCAAGAGGTGACAATCTATATTAAGCATCAGCCCGTCATCAAGCAGTGCTCCTGCATACCTGTGAGAGCCAAGGTAAAAGCAGGGAACCAGCAGTTCTCAGTGAGAGAAGAGGCCAGATGCCTGACTCAGCCTCTCCTTACTATTACCTCTCAACACTAATCTAAAAACCAAACTGCCCAATGTACAGAAAGAGCCTCAGTAAACATTTGCTCAAAGAGGAAGGAGCAAAAAAAAAGGGAGAGAAATAGGCAATAGATCTCCCTTGTCTGTGATTCTCTTTTCTGTCTTTTGAGAGCTGTTTTAGTGGAGGTTTTTGGTTTTGTTTTGTTTTGTTTTGTCTTCTTGAGACAGGATCTCCCTAGAGCCCCAGGTAGCCTGGAACTCACTATGTAGACCAGGCTGGCCTTAAACTCACAGAGGCCTGCCTCTGCTTCCCCAGTGCTGGGATTAAAGGTGTACGCCACCACGCCCGGCATCTTTTTTTTTGAAATTTTATGTATTAATTTTTATTTTATGTGTATGTGTGTATTGCCTGCATGTAGGTAAGTGCACCCGTGTCGGGCAATGCCGGTAGAGGACAGAAGAGGCTGTTGGATCCCCTGGGACTGGAGTTACGGACAGTTGTTAGCTGCCGTGTGGGTGCTGGGATCCTAACCTGGGCCTTCTGCAGGAACAACCAGTGTTCTTAATCCCTGAGCCATCTCTCCAGCCCCTTGTTTTCTTTCTTAATTTTCTAATAGTTGTCAGTTGTAGGCTAGCTAAAGCCTCCCAGAGATCAAAGGGAACGCTGTCTTCTACCCTCCCATTCCCACTGTTGTTAGATGATGACCACACACTTTTCAGAACCAGGGTGGGAGGACTCCTACAGTGGAGCCTGACGGGGCAAACATTTGAACCAGGGCAGAACATGCAATGGATCTGGTGAGAGAAAAGGGGTCAACTTCTTGCCTTCAGAGGGCAAGAAGACAGAGGCTGGACACGGCCATGGAGTGGGGAGACCTGGAACTACCAGTTCCCCACAGGCTGAGCCTTGGTCCTTGCTCTCACCTCTGGCATTCTCCATTTTGCATTTGGCTCTCAGCCCCTGAACAGACAAGGCGACCTTCCCTCCTGGCCTTTGAGCTTGGTTGCTAGGCCTGGCTAGGTAATGGGTTAGTGTGTCCGCCACTTCTGGCCTCAGCACATGACAGGGAGGGGATTTCCTTCAAGGCCTTAACTTGGAATTATTCTGTTGCTCCACGTCAAATGCCTGCCGGGGAGAGTTTTCAGTAGTTTCATTTCCTTCATTTGGCACAGTTTTTAAGAAGCAAAAATCAAAACCAGAAAGAGGTGAGGCCACCGCCCACACTGGCACCACTCAGAACCTCATGGTGCCAGTCTTGGGAAAGTTTGAGAGTCAATGCAAATATTCCTAAGCTTTGGGCAGTGTGAGGGGCCCCAGTTGGCACTGGGCAGCGTTTCAGTATGTTTACTCTTCTCTAGCTATCTGTGGGAAGCGGCAGGTCTCAAATCCTGAGGTTAGCTCCTCTTGTTCCCAGTTGACCCAATCTTCCTCAGCCACTAACTACAGTGACTTATCTCTACAGGGTCACCACTGTTGTGCCCAGTTCGCAAGACCCCAAAGACCACCAAGGAGCCGACCGATGCAAATACACAAGGGTTCTTTTGTTGCTGCAAGCTTAAGCTTGGGCCCACTCTGTCACCGACTCAGCGGGTCTCAGATGTGAGACCCCTTGCTTTGGGATACGGAGGTTTTTATAGGTTTATGTCAGCAAGTTCAGCAAGTAGAAGAGTAGGGGGTCTCCAGCTTGGCAAACATCTGATTGGTTGCAGCTCAGTGCCAAACCATAAACTGCTGGCTTCAGGAAATCTGAAAAGACATCTGGACTTTTAGTACCTTCCTGTCCCTGGTTAATTGACCATTGGCGGGGGAGTTGTTCTCTATCCATTCCAAGTATTGTGGTTTTTCTTGGAACAGGGCCCAGGGCTGGGTCAGTCCTATGGAGGTTTTATCCAAGATGGAGTCACTCAGGTCTCTCACCACCTCTTCCTGTTCTGAAAACATTGACAATATCAGCATATGAGCAAAGATCTCATGTTGTACAAAGATAGCAAGATGCTCACAGAAGTCTCCGTCAGTGCTGGAGCTCAGTGGACAGTGGGACAGGGAAGGGAAGGGTCTTACCGCTAATCACCATTTAGGTCAGGACACCATGGAAGTGATAAAGAAGATTATCAGGAATGAGGTGCTGGAGCTTCGAGGGAGGGAGACAGCATAACTGGTAGAAGACTGTAAGCAACGCCTTCTGGGAAATCTGAGGTGGGTTCTCTGAGCTGAGACCAGGTATGGTTCAGAGACTGAGGATGAAAATGGTGAGTGGGAGAGATGATGCATCTCCTGGTGCCTCCACAGAGCTTTATTTGTGGCTCTATCCAATGCTCAAGGGAAATTGTAGCCTTCTGTGACAGTTCTGCATGGCCACAGGGACACTGAGCCCTGAAATGTCTGGACTATGATTTCTTGTAGAGGCTTTTTTTTTGGTCTTTTTGACACAGGGTCTCCCTGCAGCCCCAGCTGTCCTGGAACTCACTATGTAGACCAGGCTGGCCTTGAACTCACAGAGATCCGCCTGCCTCTGCTTCCCAAGTGCTGGGACTCTGTAGAGGTTTTTTGTGTTTTTTTGGTAATTGAATAAATGTTGGTGTCATTTCCTCTACAGCAGTTGGAGAGGATGAGAACTTGGGAAATCATTCACTAGTTACTGAAAAGTGCTTTTTCATAACTAATTAATAGAAGCCCCACAGTCTTCACCACAGATTCAAGGTCCATTCTCTGCTTCCTCTCATTTCATCTCATCATGTCCCCACTCACTCCACTCAAGCATGAAGTCTCCCTTGCAGCTCCCCATTCAAGCCAAGTAGAATTCTGCTTTGGGGCCAGTGAGATGGCTAGGCAGCTAAGGGTGCTTGCTGCCAAGCTTGATGACCTGAGTTTGATCCCCAGGACTCACCCGGTAGAAGGAGAAAACCAACTCCTGGGAATTGTCCTTTGACCTTTGTACATGTACCATGGTGTGCATGCACCTGCACAGTCCCATGTACACAAATGCACATACACAAACACACACAATAAATAAATGTAATTTTAAAAAAGAGTTCTGAGCTGGGTGTGGTGGTACATGCCTTTAATCCCAGTACTTGGGAGGCAGGTGGATCTCTGTGAGTTCAAGGCCAGCCTGGGCTACATAGTGAGTTCCAGGCTAGCTGAGGCTACAGGGAGACCCAGTCTCAAAAAGACCAAAATAAATTAAAAAATAAAAAAAGCATTCTGACTTGGGGCTTTTTCTTTTTTCCTTTCTAGGTATAGAATGTTACCAAACCCCATATGCCACATACCCAAACAGCTTCTTCTTCTTTTTTTTTTTTTTTTTAAATTTTATGTGTAATGTGTATGAGTGTTTTACCTGCATGTATCCATGTACACAATGTGCATGCCTGGTGCCTGCAGGAGGTCAGAAGAATGTGTCAGATCCCCTGGAACTGGAGTTACAGACGGTTGTGACCTGTCATGTGGGTGCTGGGACCGAAATCTGGGTCCTCTACAAGAGCAGCCAGTGCTCTCAATTGCTGAATCATCTCTCCAGCTTCAACTGCTCACTTCTTTTTTTGATTTATTTATTATTATTTTATGTGTGTATTTTGCCTGTATGTATGCACATGCAACCACATGCATCCAAAGCTGATGGAGACCAGAAGAGGGTGTCAGATCCCCTGGAACTGGAGTTACAGATGGTTGTTAGCCACCATGTGGGTGCTGGGAATCAAACCTGGGTCTTCTGCAAGAGCAGCCAGTGTTCTTAACCACTGAGCCATCTCTCCAGACCCAACAGCTCACTTCTTAATTTTCTTTTGGCTGATGTGCAAGTGTCACCTCCTTAAAGATGGAATCCCTGAGTACAAAATGTAAACAGCACCCCATCACTTTCTCTTCCCTCACTTTGCTTTTTCTTCACAGTGTGCTTTTCCATTATGGCACTGCATATTTATTACATATAAACTTGCTAATTAATTTCTCCCCATCATTAACTAGATTACACGCTCCTGATGAAAATAACTGATCTGGCCAGGCGTGGTGACACACGCCTTTAATCTCAGCACTCTCAAATCAGAGGCAGGCAGATCTCTGTGAGTTTGAGGCTAGTCTGGTCTACATAGCAAGTTCCAGGACAGCTGGGGCTACAGAAAGACCCTGTCTCAAAAAGACCAAAAAGAAAAAAAGAAAAAAAAAATTTGTTGACTGTTGTATAACAAGGCTTCCAACAGAGCTTGACACATACCAGGTGCTCATGAATTTCTGTGAATTACATGAATGAGTAAGCAGTGAATAGATGATTCTACACAGATGGTTCAGTAGAGTGGTGGGGTCAGGAGCCAGCTTGCACATGTTGTTTAATCAGTCAACTGGGGAACTGTAGTGAAAATGGGAAAGGACAATTGCTCTTTCAAGAAATAAAATTGCATCAGTTTTCTTTAAGGGTGTGGCCCTTGGTAGGCTGACCGTGTGTCAGTTGATGGCCTCACACCCATGCATATATGAGCAGCACAAATTGGACTCTATGGGTTATTTTTAAAAAGAGGATGAGAAATTAGGAGGAGGTGGGAGAGTGGGAGTACATTTGGGAGGAACGGGAAGTGAGTATGAACAAAATACATTGTATCCATATATTGAAAAATAAATTTATCCTTTCAAGTTGCTAGGATGTAGCTCGGGTGGTAGAATGCTTACCTAATATATGTGAGGCTCTGGGCTCCATCCCCAGCATTGCATAAACCGGGCATCAACCTCAGCTACAGTGAGTTCAAGTCCAACCTGGGATACATGAAACCCTGCTTAAAAACAGAGAGAGACAGAGAGAGAGAGAGAGAGAGAGAGAGAGACAGAGACAGAGACAGAGACAGAGACAGAGAGACAAAAAAAACCACATGAACATAGGGTACTGGTCTGTAATCTCAGCTACATAAGAGGTTAAAACAGGAGGATGCCAAATTCTAGCCTAGCTTGGTCTACAGAGTGAGTATAACCTAGCCTGGGAAATTTAGGAGATCCTGTCTCACAATAAAAGTAAACTGGGCTGGGAATATACCTTAGTATTAGAGCATCTGCCTAAAATGTGTGTTGCCCTAGGTTCAATCCCCAGTACTTCGAAGAAAAAGGAGAAGAAGGGGAGGGAAAGGAAGAGGAAGAGGGGAGAGACAGGAAGGAATTAAGCCAGATGTGATGAAGCAAACCTATAATCCCAGAAGTCAGGCTGCTAAAGCAGGAGAGCTGCTCCAAGTGTGGAGCCAGCTAGAGAACATAGCTCCAGGTCAGTGTGAGCTCAGAGTGAAACCCTGTCTCAAGAAAACAAAACAAAACAACACAGAACAGAAGAGGAGACAGAGGAAGGTGATTTAGCTCACAGTGGTGGCCTGTCATCCCAGCTGCTCTGGATGTTGAGGCAAGAGGGTTGTTTGAGTCCACAAGTTTGAGACCAATCTGGGGGGTGGGGGAAGCTCACGCTGTGAATATCTTTTATAAAATGGAAATTATCACCAGGCTTGGTGGCACATACCCTGAATTCCAGCACTTGGGAGGCAGAGATAGGTAGAGCTTTGTGAATTCCAGGCCAGCCAAGGCTCACAATGAGACCCCATCTCAAAAAAAAAACAAAAAAAACCACAGGGTGGGGATTATCATATAAATAATCATAGAATGTGCTTTTTTTCCTAGACAAAACAGATGAAGGAAAGATGAGCAGAGATAGGGCTACATGTCACATAACCCAAAAGTAGCATTGGCAAAGTGGAAAATCACCTGTATGTGGTGATGAAATTGGGGAAGTGTGATAAGGAACAGAAAAGAAACTTGAAAGTCCTGTTGATCATCAACAAAGACACACTAGGAAAAAGTCAGATGAGGGCTAGGGAGATAGCTCATGGGGTAAAGGTACCTGCTGCCAAGTCTGACAATCTGAGTCTAATCCCCGGAACCCAGATGATGGAAGAAGAGAATCAACTCCAACAAGTTGTCTTTTAACCTCCATATGTGCATCATGACATATGGGCCTAAATACAGTACATACACACAGAGTAGATGAATGAATGAATGAATGAATGAATGAATCAATCAATCAATCAATAAGAAAAAATAGATGACGTGTGGGGACTAAGTGTAATATTTTATGACAACCACAGACAGCCGCAGCCCTGGAGGAAAGAGCAGACTCTGCCATGGAACCCAGCATCATAACTAACCTCTGTCCAGGTACATATACATTATATAAATTATCTCAGTGACTCTGTAGGAATCAGTAGGCCCAATTTACAAGAGAAAATTTGGGTTCAGACTGATTGAATGATTTAGTCAAGGCCACATAACAAAAAGTCTAAGTACCAACTACGTTTTAATAACATTTAGTGCATTTTTAAAAAATTTTATTTTTATTTTATGTGTATGAGTGTATCGCCTGCATATATGTGAGTGCACCCCTTTCGGGCAATGCTTCAGAGGTCAGAAGAGGGCTTCAGATTCCCTTGGAACTGGAGTTAAGGACAGTTCATAGCTGCCATGTGGGTGCTGGGAATCGAACCTGGGTCCTCTGTAAGAGCTGTCAGCGCTCTTAACCGCTGAACCATCTCTCCAGCCCCTAGTGTATTTTAAAAAAACAAAAAACAGCTGGGCGTGGTGGTACACACCTTTAATCCCAGCACTCGGGAGGCAGAGGCAGGAGGATCTCTGTGAGTTCAAGGCCAGCCTGGTCTACATAGTGAGACAGTTGGGGCTACAGGGAGACCCTGTCTCAAAAAGACCAAAAACAAAACAAAACAAAGCAAGCAAACAAACAAAAAAACCCCTGTATTTTCTGATTATAAAAGTATTACCTGTCTACTGCTAAAGAAAGGCAAGAACCAGACAAAGCCTAGGACACGGAGGCAACCTACTGTTAACATTATATTGCCTTTTGAACTCACCCTCTGGATGTGCAATTATACGCATACCATCTATGCATCATATTATATTCTTCATGCTTTTCCCTATGTCCTCACATTTTCAGACATGATTTTGATGAGCTCCATAGTGTTCCTGCACACAAGTGTCTATAGTAACAATCCAGGCCTTCTTCGTGTGGCATAATAGCACAGGTCTGAATCCCTTCTCCAACCATCTGGGGATCACAAGTTTCAAAAACCACTGTTTCTCATGGTTTAGAAAAAGTAACATGGTGCATACATCTTAGAGTACATAATCCCTCCAACAGGATCTAGACATGACCCCAATCAATACAGTAATATTTTGGGCAATAAATATGAAATTTACAATCTCTGAGCAATAGACAAAGCAAATAAAAAGCCTTTTGCCACTTGAGGCAATGCAAACAAATCAGCCCTTTGATTTTAAGAGCTTTTTAGAATTCAGAATTATGGGCTTATGTCAGGACCTGAAACCTGCCTTGTCCCATGGCAGTGGCATCCTTATATGGTGGCCCAGTGAAGGGTAAAGTTCTGGCTGCTCAGAAGTTGAAGAGAGCAGAAAGGGTGCTGAATTCCTAGAACAGGGAGGGAGGGTGCAGGTCCGGAGGTCAGCTGTAGCTTCCGGAAATGAACAGGCGAGGAGGAAGCGCTTGGGGACTGCAAACAGGAGTCTTAGAAGCTGGGCAAGACATAGATTGCAGCAAAGTTCAAATTCATCTACCCGCCTCCTCAGGCTATGCATGGTGAGAACCCCCGCCCCTCCCCAGGACCCCTCCCCAGGAGCCCCTCCCCAGGAGCCCCTCCCCAGGACCCCTCCCCAGGAGCCCCTCCCCACCCCTCCCCAGGAGCCCCTCCTGGCTGGGCCTCTAGAGGAAGGGAGGAGGGCCCTGCACCTGTGGCGAGCCGGGCAGAGAGCGCCCTGGCTCCTCAGGCAGGCCCAGGGCAGTGCAACAGCCGCCTCTTCCTGTGTTATGTGCGGTTTGCTGTGCAGTGGTAGCAGGTTCAGCCGCAGTCAGGGGAGGTGGCGGCAGGAGCACCGAGTGGCCCTGCGGTGAACACCCTGAATCTGGAAGCTGATTTGCTCTAACCCCTTCTAGCTGAGGAACTGGGTGAATGGTGGGAACTGGGAGTTCTAGGTAGTGCAAGGCAGGCTGGGAAGTGTGGTTTTAATTGACAGTTGGGCAGTTTAGCCACAAGCTGTGGGTGGGTGGGGTCGGTAGAGGAGAGGGGCTGGTGAGGCGGAAGCAGGGAGGCTTTTTTTTTCTCACACCAACAAACCAGAGGAAGATGAACCTATGAGAAACAATTATCATCAGCTTAGCTCTGAGCTCGAAGACTGACTTCAAACCCTTCACCACTCTGAAAAGACAACATTGCTTCTCACCACTGTTACCAAGATCACTCACACCAATTCCCATTCATCTTAAGTGCCCCATGCCACTGCTGACTCCTCCCCCAGCTTTCCCCTTTAACTCCCCTCCTCCTCCTAGATTCACCGCCCCCCCCCACGCCCGTTTTGGACTCCATCAGCTCCTCCCAATGGACGTCTTGAAAATTCCACCAAATACCTTCCCCAAACGTGCTCCAAGTAGTAGTCATTTCTTTCCACCCTCTGTTGGACTACAATTACTACTTTTGCAAAATGCCCCCAAATCTCAGCAGAGAACTTTCAAAGCCAGATGTCTCACGCATGGGAGAGAGGCCCTTCAGCTTCTGCCTAGAGCAGTAATGTTTATTTAGAGCTGTGAGGACAAGAGAATATGGGGGGTGGGGGCAGGTTCTACCCACTTGCTTGTTCTTGACAGCACTGTGTTCCGCAGCCAGTCCATGAGAGCCTCTCTGAGTCACCATGAACCTCAAAAGATGCTCAAAAGTGGGCTCCTCTAGCCAGAACAGATTAACTTACATAAAGAATTCTTAGGGGGGCTGGAGAGATGGCTCACATCCAGATCCAGTGGATTCAGTGTCCATCAGAGAGAGAGACAGACAGACAGAGAGACACACACACACACACACACACACACACACACGCAATCTTTAACCGATTTTAAAATGGGCAAAGGTGGGGCTGGAGAGATGGCTCAGATCCAGATCCAGTGGAGTCAGTGTCCATCAGAGAGAGAGAGACAGACAGAGAGAGAGAGAGAGATTGAGAAGCCAGTTTTAAAATGGGCAAAGGTGGGGCTGGAGAGATGGCTCAGATCCAGATCCAGTGGAGTCAGTGTCCATCAGAGAGAGAGAGAGAGACAGAGAGAGAGAGAGAGACAGACAGACAGAGAGACAGAGAGAGAGAGACAGAGAGATTGAGAAGCTGATTTTAAAATTGGCAAAGATGGGGCTGGAGAGATGCTCAGTGGTTTAAAACACTGGCAGCTCTTGCAGAGAACTGGGGTTTGGCCCCCAGGACACACATTGTGGTTAATACCCTCCCTTCCTTAACTCCAGTTCCAAGGGACCTGACACGCTCTTCTGATCTTTTCAGGCATTACAAACATGGGTGTACTCACATACATGCAATCAAAACACACACAATAAAAATAAATAAAAGATTTTTTTTAATGGGCAAAGGTTCTGAACACACATTTCTCCAGAGATCTACAAATAGCTAATATGCACAACAAAAGATGTTCACACTCTTCAGGGAAATACAAATCAAGATATGCCTTGATAGCTTGTGGTTGTACACACCTTTAATCCCAGCACTCAGGAGGCAGAGTCCTATGGATCTTTGTGAGATCAAAGCCAACCTGGTCTACATAGCAAGTTCCAGGCTAGCCAGGACTGCATAGTGATACCCTGTTGCAAAAAAAAATATGCCTTGATACCCACGGGTAGAATCAAATAGTCACAATATTGACAAGGACATGGAGAGGTCAGGCCCTGATACACATGCTGGGAATGTAGGATGGTGCAGAAACTGGAAAACAGTCTGGGATTTAGTAGTGCTTACCAGTTCCATTCCTGGGTGACAAAATACATGGATAGCAGCATTCACAAAATTGAGAATAAATGCCCATCAACTAATCAATGAATGAAGTATAGTACAGTCATCAGTCATCTTTCTTGAACCCTTGTAAACTCGTTCCACCATATGTAAAATGGTGTCATACGGGCCATAGAGGTGGCTCACTGGGTAAATGTCCTTGTTGCCAGGTCTGATGACCTGATTCCATCTCCAGGACCCACATGGTAGAAGGAGAGAACCAGCTCTCACATATTGTCATGATGTGTAGGACCACATACAGCATACACACACTAAATAGCATTTAAAAATTTAAAAGGTATATTTTCGGCCGGGTATGGTGGCACACGTCTTTAATCCCAGCACTTGGGAGGCAGAGGCAGGCAGATCTCTGTGAGTTTGAGGCCAGCCTGGTCTACATAGTGAGTTCCAGGACAGCTGGGGCTACAAGGGGACCCTGTCTCAAAAAAAAGACAAAAAAAATTTTATTTATTATTTTTATTTCATGCATATGAGTGTATTGCCTGCATGTGTTTAAGTGCACCCATGTTGTGCAGTGACTGAGGAGGTCAGAAGAAGAAGTTGAATTCCCTGGAACTGGAGTTATAGACAATTGCTTGCCACCATGTGGGTGCTGGGAATTGAGCCTGGGTCCTCTGCAAGAGCAGCCAATGCTCTTAACTGCTGAGCCATCTCTCCAGCCTAGTGCTTTTAAACTTTTAATATATTTATTTGTGTATGTGCACATACATGTGTATTCCTGAATATATCACATGCATGTGTGGAGGTCAGAGGACAATTTGTAAGAATCAATTCCCTTCTTCTGCCATATGAGTCCCAGGGGTGGAACTCAGGATGTTGGGCTTGACAGTAAGGCTCCTCCCATGTACTTTAAAGCATCTCTCTACTACTTCTGATATAGCTAATACAATGCAAATGTGCAAGTAGTTGTTACACCAAATTAGAGATAATGGCAAGAAAAACAATCTAGCCTTACTCAGTAGAGATGTAATTTCTTTCTGTTAGTTTTTTTAGGTTAGCATACAAAGTAATGGGTTTTACAGTAGCATTTTCATACATATAATCATATTTTGTCAGATATAATTTTTTTCTTTTTTCTTTCTTTTTCTTTCTTTTTTTTGTGGTTTGCTTTGTTTTACACAGGGTTTTATGTAGCTCAGACTGGCCTCTAACTGGCCATGCAGCTGATGATGACCTTGAACTTCTAATCCTCCTGTCTCCACCTCCCAAATGCTAGATTATAGGTTTGCACCTGTGCTACTAATGATGTGGGGAAAGAGGAACTTTTATACTGCTGGTGGGAATGTGAACTGATGTGGCCACTATGGAAATCAGTATGGAAGTTCTTCAAAAACTAAAAATAGAGGAGACCCAGATATACCACATCTGAGTATATACCCAAAGGAATCTACGTGAGCCTACCATAGAGACACTCGCACACCTATGTTTAATGCTACTCTCTTCACAACAGGCAAGATACAGGACCATCCTAGAGGTTCAAAAAAGGACAAGAGGATTCTTTAAATGTGATTTACATACAATGGAATTTTATTGAGCAATAAAGAAAAATGAAATTATGTCATTTACATTTAATGGATGGGGGCTGGAGAGATGGCTCAGTGGTTAAGAGCACTGGCTGCTCTTGCAGATAACCCAGCTTCAATTCCTAGCACCTACATACCAGCTAACAACCTTCTGTGATTCCAGTTCTAGAATCTGACACTGTCTTCTGACCTCCACAGGCATTGAGCAACTCTCCCTTTAACATCTGTTTAAATATTTTTTTAATATTTTATTTATTGTTTTTATTTTATGTGTATGAGTGTATTTCCTGTATGTGTGTGAGTGCACCCATGTTGTGCAATGCTGTGGAGGTCAGAAGAGGGCTTCAGATTCCCCTGGAGCTGGAGTTAAGGACGGTTCATAGCCTCCATGTGGGTGCTGGGTATCGAACCTGGGTCCTCTGCAAGAGCAGTCAGTGCCCTTAACTGCCGAGCCATCTCTCAAGCCCCAAGATTTCATTACTTTCTTAAAAGTTTGTGTTTCACATCACATGGGGAGGATTTGTGATGTACAGTACTTCAAAGAGTGCTCCATTTCCCTCCCCTGCCTCTGCCTCTCAAGTGCTGGGATTAAAGGTGCACGCCACCACATGCGGCTTAAAAATGCAGTTATCTTTAATCCTATGGTGGAGATCGATTGCTAAGGAGGTCATTTAATTCATATTATTATACATTAATAAAGTACATATTTTAGTATGCTATTGTGAATAAAATTATATAGTTGTATAGAGATAATAAATACATATAAATTAGTGTAACTTGATTATATAACTTGATTATGAATTATTGCATAACACAAAACTCCAGGAAATTGGTATTTTTTGTTGGGGAGAGAGGATATCATACCTTAAAAAAATGTTACTTACCTATTTATTTTTATTTCTATGTATGAGTGTTTTGCCTGCATGTAAGTGCACCTGTGTCATGCAGTACCCACAAAGGACAGAAGAGGGCATCATGTCCCCTGGAACTGTAGTTGCTGTAGGTGTTGAGAACAGAACATGGGTCCTCTGGAAGAGCACAGTGATCTTAACCTCTGAGCCATCTCTCCAGTCTTAGGATTCATATCTTTAAGAAATTATTCCCTTCTTCCTTTTGAGAAGAGGGGACTTGGGAAACAGAGCCATACCCCTTAGAAATTGGACTGTGATTTTACAACCCAGGCTCTGCCTGACTGGGCACCACAAAAGACCTATGGGTCTGAGGTAAGTGCTGTGAGATGCTACCATGTGCATCTGAGGCCTCTGATGTCTCCAGTGGTGGCAGCAGAGCCAGGGTCTGTGCTCAGTAGCCAGTGACAACAGCTTCCAACCAGTCACCCCATTGGTGGCTGTGGCTGTGGTCACAGATGCCCACCTCCTCCTGTGCTGCCTGTTTCCTCATTTAATCTCTAGCTCTCATGCTGGCATCTACACACCATCCTTCCAGTAAATTCCTCTCCTGCTTCAATGAACCATTCAGCTTCTGCTGCCTGAAATCAAGAACCCTAACTCATTCTCCAAGTAGCCAACCAAATAAACAACAACAAAAAAATCCCCTGAAGCTGAGACAGGTGATGAGGGAAAAAGGGAAACAGGGGCGGGGGGAGGCACTGGGATCTGGAGAATTAGAATAAGCGTCTTCCTGAAATAGCCAGAAAGTAATGATAGCTGTCAGTCTTACCAGAGTAAAGCCATGTTGCCTGCAGTTATATCAATGCTGCCGGCCCCCAGAGAAATGAAGGCAGTCTGCTGTTCCAGAGGGATCTGAGTCACTTCCAAGGATGTGAGAATTCCTCAGAGTCACATCTGACATGCTTAGATATTTCCCTGTGGGGTATATTAGAGCCAGTGAGGCTTAGAAACAGCTAGAAGTTCAATGTTACCAGCAAATTAATAATATAGGAAGAACTAATATATTTAAAACAGGTCCAAAGTACTAACAAAAATGTCACTAGACAAAAAATGTATTTATAAGTGAAGTAGTCACAGAGAGAACTTAAAAATAAGAGTAACAAGGGCTAAAGAGGTGGCTCAGCAACTAAGAGTACATACTGCCCTTCCAGAGGACCTAAATTTCGTTCCCAGCACTCACATCAGGTGGCTCACAACCACCTATAACTTCAGCTCCAAGGGGGTCCTATGCCTCTGGCCTGAGCAGGCATCTGTTCTCACATGTGTTTGCACATACTTGCATGTATATACACATATAGTAAAAACAATAAATAATAATAAAAATAATAAAAACTAAAAAAAAGCTGGGCATGGTGGCACACGCCTTTAATCCCAGCACTCAGGAGGCAGAGGCAGGCGGATCTCTGTGAGTTCAAGGCCAGCCTGGTCTACATAGTGAGTTCCAGGACAGCTGGGGCTGCAGGGAGACCCTATCTCAAAAATACCAAAAACATAGAAAAATTTTTTAAAAATGAACAGTATTTACTTACAGTTGGTATGTGATGGGAATATTAGCAGTTTGTGTTATAACTACCATTTAAGCCATTCCAAAATTACAATTCTAGGACTGGAGAGATGGATCAGTGGTTAAGAGCACTGGCTACTCTTCCAAAGGTTCCAGGTTTGGTTCCCAGCACCCACATCATCGCAGCTAATAACCTTCTGTAACTCCAGTTCCAGGGAATCCCACGCCCTCTTCTGGCCTCTGTGGGCATTGCACTACATGGGTGCATTTACATACATGCAGACAATATTCTCATACACATAAAATAAAAAGAAAGAAGAGTGTCTGGGGACAGGGCCTCAGGCACCATGTTGGGCCAAGAAGGTGGCAAGAAGAAGCACCTGAAACAGCCCAAGAAGCAGGCCAAGGAGATGGATGCAGAGGACAAGGCTTCCAAGCAGAAACAAAAAGAGGAGCAGAAGAAACTCAAGAAGCTGAAAGTGAAGGCCATGGAAAGGTCCTCTGGCCACAGATGGAAATAAGAAATCTGGCAAAAAGTCAGCTCTTTGTATACCTGAGATGATGGTGACCCTCTTCCATTCCTGTTTAAACATCTAGGTTCCCTGCCATAACATCTTTTGCCACCAATAGCTAGAATCAAGTGTTGTCCTGGAACCTGATATACATTGTAATAAACTCTTGTAAAAAAATTTTTGTACAATGGCTCACTGTTTCTCGTTTTCATTCAGCTTACTCCTACCTCAGCTATGAATTTAAAGTAAATCCAGCCTGGAATCCTACCAGAGCCTGCTGTTCCATCTTTGTTGTACTTTGATTTCTGTATCACCTTGAATTAAACCAACTCATTTAAAAGGCAAAACTAACTAAGTAGAAAGAAAGAAGAAAGAAAGGAAGAAAGAAAGAAAGAAAGAAAGAAAAAAAATATTCATACAAGTATGAAACTGTCAAAGAACAAATTTAATTAATAAAAAGGGAAAAGAATGGGACTGGAGAGATGGCTCAGTGGTTAAGAGCACTGACTGCTTTTGCGAAAGAGAGAGAAAGAAAAGGATCCACAAGCTACAACTATTCTACCTGGGAACTCACCACTAATCAAGCATAGCTCTCTGCTGGTCGAGTCTGAGGTGCGCCTTGTTGTGTCCTGTCAAGGACATCAGGGAGTCACCAAGAAACTTAAGCGAGGAACAGAGAGGGGCTGGATCACAAGGCTAGAAAGCTGAGGCAGCGTGACAGATGTCTGTGATCCCAGCATTTGGGAGGCTGAGGGAAAAGACTGTGAGGTGAAACTGATCTACAATAGCCATATCCTGTCTCAAAAAATTGGGGTAGGCAGGTGTGAACCAAGACACTACCCCCACCACCGCCACAGGAAAACATCTGCACTTCACTCAGTGCTGCTGGAGCCCTTAACTATCCAAAGCCAGCCAGGTAGGTAGATGAAGGACCATAATTGCTGGGTGTTTATCTAGAGAGTAGGTTGATATTATTTTACATGCTTTTGAGTTACTATTGGAACTGTAGCTCCAGTTCCAGGGGATCCAACAGCCTCTTCTGTCCTCCATGGGCATTGTATGACATGGGTGCACTTACCGACATGCAGGCAATAGATGCATACACATAAAAAAAACATAATAAACTGGTCAAAATAGAGCTTGAAAAGGAAAGCTAAGGGTGGAAGGAGAAATACCAGAAGGATGGGACAGAGAGAATTGCTAGAATTTGTAGATCCAGAGTCAAGATGAACCACAATAAAAAGAAGAGACAGGGAGGTGCCCATGGCAGATCTGGAAATCCTTAGACTGTTGCAAGTCCACCAACCAAGCCCAGACTCTGACAGGTGTTCAACACTCTCCACGGCACATCATACTAAAAACACTAAACGTAGAAAACAAAGAAACAATACTGAAAGCTGTGAAAGAAAAACAAGTCACATATAAAGGAAAACCCATCAGGATTACAGCTGATTTTTCAGTGCAAACTATGAAAGCCAGAAGAGCCTGGACCAAAGTATTCCCAGTTTTAAATGACCACAGATGCCAAGACAGATTACTATATCCAGCCAAAATGTCTATCATAGTTGAAGGGGAAAGAAAAATCTCCATGACATAAGTAGGCTGAAAGAATTCATGTGCACAAAACCAGCCCTTCAGAGAGTTCTTGAAAAGAAAAACAACAAGTCACATATAAAGGAAAACCCATCAGAATTACAGCTGAGTTTTCAGTGTAAACTATGAAATCCAGAAGAACTTGGACCAAATATTCCCCATTCTAAATCACCACATATGCCCACCAGCCCTTCAGAGAGTTCTTGAAGCAATACGAAGAGCTGAAGAAAGGAATGACTATACTCAAGGAGTTACAGAAAGAAACTTAATGAAGGTATAAATATGGAAATGCACAGCTATACCAAGAATGTGAACAGAAATAAAAATGACAGGATTCAATACATATCTTTCATTAATAAATTTAAATATCAATAGACTGAACTCCCCGGTCAAAAAATACAGACTAGTTGAATGGATTAAGAAACAAATCCAATCTTTTTGTTGTCTGCAAGAAAGCCATCTCACTTTCTGCACTTTCAAGGACCTTAAGGTGAAAGGATGGGAAAAAATATACCAAGAGAATGGTACTAAGAAAAAACAGGCATTGCAATTCTAATATATGACAAAATGGACTTTAAAAGTAATCAGAAGAGATAAAGAGGGCCACTTCATTCTGATCAAAGGAACAATAAACAAAGAAGATATTACAACCCAGAACATATATTCACCAAATTCTGGTGCACCCAACTTCGTAAAAACAATACTACAGGACTTTAAGACCCAGATTAATCCCAACTCATTAATAGTAGTGGACTTCAATATCCCACCATCTCCATTAAATAGGTCAACAGGACAGAGAGTTAACAGAGAGACATCTGAATTAAACAATACCACACATCAAATGGACCTAACAGACATCTACCGAGTATTCTACCAAGCACCAAAGGATATACTTTCTATTCAGTGCCCCGATGGGATCCTTCTCCAATATCAATCATATACTGGGGCACAAAACAAACCTCAACAAGCACAAAAAGATTGAAATAATTCCATGCATTCTACCAGACCACAAAGCAATAAAGTTTAAAATCAACATGAGAAGAGAAGCCCTGGTCACCACACGAACACATGGAGATTAAACAACACACTCCTGAATGATGAATGGGTCAAAAGAGA
>NW_008342423.1:685659-686020 GCF_000622305.1 Nannospalax galili
ATAACAAAAATCAGGGCAGAAATTAATGAAATAGAAACAGTACAAAGAATCAATGAATCCAACAGCTGGTTCTTCGAAAAGATAAACAAGACTGATAGATCGCTAGCCCAGTTAACCAAAAGAAAGAAAGAGCACCTCCAAATCAACAAAATCAGAGGTGAAAGGGGAAACATCACTACAGACACCAGAAAGATACAGAATATTATAAGGGAATACTTTAATAACCTACATACTACTAAATTTGAAAACCTAAAAAATGGATGGATATCTAAAGGCATGAGAACTACCAAAACTAAACCAAGAAGAGATTAACAGCTTAAACAGACCCATAACACAAAAAGAAATTGAAACAGTAATACAA
>NW_008342423.1:686725-686974 GCF_000622305.1 Nannospalax galili
CACCAGAAAACTCCTAGAAATTATTAACACGTTCAGTAAAGCATCAGGTTACAAAATTAATCTACAAAAGTCTGCAGCCTTTCTATATACCAATAACAAGCAATCAGAGAAAGAACACACGGAAACACTCCCCCTCTTCACAATAGCTGCAACAGAAATAAAATATTTCAGAATAAACCTGACCAAAGACATTAAAGACCTCTACAATGAAAATTTTAAATCTTTAAAGAAAGAGATTGAGGAAGACAT
>NW_008342423.1:687407-695783 GCF_000622305.1 Nannospalax galili
TCTACAAGACATAGGTGTAAGAAAGGATTTTCTAAACTGGACATCAGTTGCTCAGGAAACAAGGTCAAGAATCAACAAATGAGACCTCATTAAACTAAAAAGCTTCAATACGTCAAAGGAGGCAACCAGGGAAGTGAACAGAAAACCCACAGAATAGGAGAAAATCTTCACCAGCGACACATCGGACAGAGGTTTAACATATAGAGTATATAATGAACTCAGAAAACAGAGAATCAAGACAGGAAGTAACCCAATTAAAAGATGGGCTAAGGAGCTGAGCAGAGAGTTCTTGAAAGAAGAATATGGCTAAGAAGCATCTTAAAAGATGTTCAACATCACTAACAATTAGGGAAATGCAAGTTAAAACCACTTTAAGAGTTCATCTTACTCCTGTCAGACTGGCTAAGATCAAGAGAACAAATGATGCCAAATGTTGGAGAGGATGTGGGGAAAGGGGAATACTCATCCACTGCTGGTGGGGCTGCAAACTTGTTCAACCCCTATGGAAAGCAGTGTGGAGAACTCTTAAAAAACTACAAATGAACCTACCATTTGACCCAGTTATCCCACTCCCAAAGAACTCATCCTATTGCAGAAACACTTGTACATCCATGTTTGTTGCTGCTCTTTTCACAATAGCTAAGAGATGGAAGCAACCTAAGTGTCCCTCAATTGGCGAGTGGATAATGAAAATGTGGTTCATTTATAAGATGGAGTTTTACTCAGCAGTAAAGAAAGATGAAATCTTGAAATTTGCAGGTAAATGGATGGAACTAGAAACTATTTTACTAAGTGAAGTAACACAGAAAAAAAATCGATGTGTGTTCTCCCTCATATGTGGATCCTAGAACCAAATCCTAATAAGTGAGTATGTATCCAGACATAACTACAGGAACCAGGATAATGGAAAGGAAACAGGGAGGTAAAGGAAAAGAAAGAACCTGAAAGAGAACAGTAGGAAACAGGCCTTAATAAGGGAGATATGGATAAAAATTGGGTTAGTTTAAGGGAGGGGGGAGGGAAGGGTATACAAGGAACCTAGGGGATAAGGGGAAAGAAGGAGCTCAAGAGAGGTAGGACCGTAGGAGAAGGGTATTATTAAGGGAGCAATGGGAAAAATGGGGGCTCCTTAATTGGGGAAACCATGGTGGAAGGGTTAGACAACGCGAGAGATAAATGATGCCTAGCTAGTTTTAAAAACCAGAGGGAACCATATTAGTCCGACAACCTACTGACAAATTATACATACCAGATCAAGAAATATGTCTAGGCAGGGTTTATCTGAGAACAATTGGTCTTTACCCAAGCTTTATCTACATGGTACATGGTAATTAAAATACCAGACTGGTGGAACTAACCTTCTTGGATGTTTAACAGTCATACTTTGAGGCCTGTACTAATTTGGTCAGAGGGACATACAGGAGAGTTTTTGCTCCTTGCCCTCCTAGGTTGACTAGGGAACTATAAGAATCTTTCAAAATGTCCTGTAACTGTGGTGAGTCACCTGTCCTCTTGATCATGGAGACCCCACAAGATGGACTTGAACCAGTGTCCAATTGACCCTACAAAGAGGAGGGTCAACTCAGAGGAAACATTTCCTCCATGCTTTCAAGTGAAGCCAGCCATGGTCAAGCAGGACCTTTGACTTATCTTCACATAGGTGGAACTGATAAAAGAAAAGAGCCAGGGTCTCCTCCCAAGCCCATGTGACTCCTTAGGAACAGATCCTCAAATGGTCTTAAGAGTAAAAATAGATTGGTTTATCTGGGCCAACTGTATAGCCTTAAACACCCAAAAGGAAAGTATAACCAAAGATTAAAGGGGCCAATATGATTTTTTAAGAGTCCATATGTATAGCTAAAGGCTACATAACAAGCAACAATGCCAGATAGGAGATACCTTCTTTTGACTTGTTGGCTAGGGTGGCCCACGAGACTCCCAGATAGTAACCCAGCATAAAACTGGGAAAATGAACAGCAGACCCCAATCTTCTCTAAAGGAATACTGACAACTGATTGCTGCTAGATGAGGAACAGCTGACCTTCCTAAAACAAAGACCTCTAGATAGGCTGACTAGATTCACAGGTTGGACAAGTACTGGGGAATGGCTGGGGGTGCTTGACAACACAGCAGACAGTAGCAGAGAAGACAGAGTAAAAGGGCTCGGGAGGGCTATGGGAGGTGCCATCTGGGAAGTGGGTATATAGATGAATAAGATTGTTTGGGATGTTCTGTGTGATATACACACAAAAAAATAACAAATTTAAAACATGATTTATATCTGAGGAGGAAGCATAAAAATTTATGTCATGTTAATTAGTAGAGGTGATAAACATTACCATTGAAATCTACCCGATGACTTTATATCCATACACAGGTGCCAAGGATCGAGCACAACCGACCATGACTAGTAATAATCAGATACATACAGATTAGAGATGCATGCACCAACATTTAAGTGTTATTAGCAAAAACAATGAGTCTTTCTGTAAGAAACAGTATATATATATATATTTTTTTTTTTTGGAGGGGATCTTTTTAAGACACCGTCTCCCTGTAGCCCCAGCTGTCCTGGCATGCACTATGTAGACCAGGCTGGCCTTGACCTCACAGAGATCTGCCTGCCTCTGCCTCCCGAGTGCTGGGACTAAAGGCGTGCGCCACCATGCCCAGCTAGAAACAGTATATTTTAAAATGAAACGGAGATCTTTTTTCAAGGTTAAAAACTCATTCAGTTTTATGTCTTACAGGGTTTATACTGAGTTCAATATTGTATAACTGTATTAACTCAACTGTGAACCTAGAAACTTGCAGCCACTTGTGAAAGAGATGTACAGACAAGGGTTCTAGCTCAGTGGTAGAGCCCTTGCCTTCCATGTGTGATACCCCAAGTTCAATCCCATGCTTCTTCTAAAAAGAAAAAAAGGAAAAAAAAAAAAAAGGGTCTGGGCAGACCAGTGCGTTGGGGAGAGCACTGCGCACAAATCAGTATTTTGAAGTGGCCATGAGAGTTGTTTGGTACTGTGTGAACAATTACTCTAGAAGGGTAGTTCGTTCGAATCTCTGAGTTAACAACATAGCTTGGTCTGTGTGGAGAGTTCCATGTTAGCTTGTGTATACAGAGACCCTTTGCTAAAGTTTTTTCTAGCTTGACTGAGATGGAATATCAATGTGATTTTGGCAAAAATGTTTCTGTAATGTTTCATGAGGTATGTAGTTAGTATCAATTAAGGAAAGAAGTTCGATCCTTCTGTCTTTAAGGTGCTGTAGCTAATAGATTTCTGAATTTGATGTGAGCAGGAAAACTTCAGTGAACGGAGTTCCATCTTCCAGTGTTAAGTGTTGGGGTGCCACTTACAAAGTAATATAACACAGAATGAAGGTCTTACATCTGTACCCAAATTCAAGAAAAGCTAGCTTGATGAGGTCAAGTGGTACTTAGTTACTAGTGAACAGTAAGAAATAAAAACATGCCAGGCATGGTGGTACACGCCTATAGTCCCAGCACTTGGGAGGCAGAGGCAGGGGGATCTCTGTGAGTTCAAGACCAGCCTGGTCTACATAGTGAGTTCCAGGACAGCTGGGGCTACAGAGAGACCCTGTCTCAAAAAGACCAAAAAAATAAAAACATGTAAACCTATACAAAATGAAATATGTAATCTGAGTATGTGATTCAGGGTAAGTTTATAGTGATTTCCACCATGCCATCTACAGGACAAGCCTGCTAATCTTTCTACATGTACCTACATTAGAGTTCCAGTCCAAGCCTACATAGTGAGACTTCATCTCAAATACATAAATGAACACCTCCTTAGGGGGACTTTCAGATGCATATTTGAAGGTCATGCACTACTTGACCATACCAAGATTGATTGAGTTCTTTTAAATATTTTATCTATTTATTTTATTTTATGTGTATGAGTGTATTGCCTGCTTGTAAGTGCACCCGTGCCTGCGGAGGATTGCTTGGAACTGGAGTTGCCGCCGTGTGGGTGCTTGGATTTGAACCCGGTTCCTCTGCAAGAATAGCCAATGCTCTTAACCACTAAGCTATCTCTCCAGCTCAGGTTGAGTTCTTAACATCAGCTCCCTGAGATTCCCTAGCTATATCCTGGATCTGAAAGACTTTTGCTACACTGAGAGGTGGGCATAAATTTCACTGGAGAGAAAGTATGTCTATCCTTGACTACGGTTGGGTTTTTGTACTCTCACAGGTATTTTAATACCTATGATGGGTTAACTTCTCCTACTGCCCTTGAAACGGGAAGGCAGAAGACACTGCTCAAATGCACTAAACCTGACTGCCACCAAGTGGCGGGCCAGACCTGCTATGCGCCGCCTCATTTCCTCAGGACGAGTGCATGAAGACCGATCTGCCAGAGGAGGGCGCCCTAACGCCACCTCTAGTTTCCATCCGCAAGGGTTGAGTGGGGACGTCTTTCACACATTGCACAGAGCGGTGGTCAGGTTAGAGCAAGTTGGTATTTTAAAACCACGTGAGGGAGCATGAATTAGAAATTGCCATGGCCCGCTACTCTGTCACAGAATGTTGTTTTGGAAGTTTATTCGTATGGAGGTATACGAATTTTAGGAGCAGATAAAATATTTCTTTCTACCAATAGCCTGTCTGAAAAGCACCAGGTCACCTATGAAAAAGCTACTTTCAACAGCAGGAAAAGAGAGCAGCCTGATTTGATCATCATTGTTATACACGAATCAGTAGATGATAGTCTTTAAAGAAAAGCAAAATCACGCGGGGCTTGGTGGCCTGTGCCTTTAATCCCAGCCCGTGGGAGGCAGAGGCAGGCGGATAGTGACTTCCACCTAGTGACTTCCAGGCGAGCTGGGACTGTGGGACAATGTCCAAAAAAAAAAAAAAAATCATATCGAAAGACTGCATTTATTTTTATTTGAGGACCCACATGTCACATGGTCTACCTCCACGTAGAGCGGTTGCTTCAGGGTCACAGGGTTACATGCAGCACAGTGAACACAGTGTTCGCTTTTTTATTTTTGATTCTAATTTTAAGTTATAAATCACAGAAAGTGTGTGTTCTGGAAATCTCACGTCTGTCACCATGCCCGGCGGCCTTCCCTCACGCCCCTCCTTCCTCCACATGTCATTTGGGTTTCTTTCTAGGATCTCGTGCCATTATCTCACAAACCCAAGTGGAGCTGAAACTACAGACTTCCCAGTATCTCTCCAAACGACAGCGCCCAGTGAGCAACGCTGGGTTCCTCGCTTTGTCACTGACTCGGCCTCGGGATAGCCCGCCTTGCTTGCTGACTCTGCCTCGGGATAGCCCGCCTTGCTTGCTGAGATCAGGTAGACTCTCCGCGGTTTACTTCAGGTGTGGTGCAGAGATTGGCCACTAGAGGGAGGAGGACACTCACTCTCAGGAAAGGTAGCTCCGGGTACACTGATTTTCCCCGCCTCGCTGATGCTGGACACATGGGATTTTCCTTCTCAGAGTAGCAGCCAGCAATACCCTGTCCTGTGCCCTCCAATCAGCCAGGGCAAGTGTTTGGCTCCCTGCCTGACAGCTACATTAGGAACGGGGGCGTGTGTGGAAAGGAAGAAAGGAGACAGATTCCAGGTAGATGAACATCATTAAACATTTTTTTTAAGACGTGCCTCTATCCACTGTGGCTGAGCCCGGAACTGTAGGGACATGGAGAGGAAGTTTCTAAGTAGAAAAGAAAAGAAAAACAGCTCAACTTGTGTTAAACTCAATAAGCGATTTCAAAGGAATGATTATGTACATTATGATTAAAAAAATATGAGAAGCTTGTAGGAAGTTGTGCCACTCTAAAAACAAAACAAAACAAAACACAGTTCTCACCAGAAATGGAAGAGGAGGTAGATTATTCTGAAGCTAAATATGTGACCACAGCCCTGGAACACAGATTCAGGTAACCTCAAACACTATGTTCAAAAGTGGTGAGAGTTTCATGAAGTTTTTATAGTAACAGAACAAAGAAACATTGTAATTCAAGGCACTTTGAAGCATGTTGGAGGAAGTGTCAGGTGGGTAGGTTAGAGCAGAGCAGGGAAGTCTACTTCAGACCTCAGATGCTATCTGACGGCACTCTTAGCCCTTGGGTGGTAGAAGTTAAGGGGTCTGTTTGTACATTCCAAAAGGACTTACCTGATCGAAGATGTTAGGTCACACACAGAGATAAGCAATAAATGACTATTTAGGGGACTAAAGATACCTCAAACTGATTTGGCTCACAACCTGTAACACTGTAGCTCTCCACAGTCACAGAAGCTTTAATCTGTCAATCAGCCTTGTATAATGCTTAACACAGACAAGGCTTTGTTTTTCATTCCTTTGTTTATTTGTTTTCTGGGGACTTAGGCTCACAATCCCCAGTGAGGGGCCTACAACAGAGCTCAGTGCATGTTTGAGGACTGTGTGAATGGGGGATGTGAGGGGAGAGTGAGAGCTGCAACAGTCACGTCATTGATGACTCTAACTCTGTGCCTGCCTCAAAGAATACAAAGATTTGCATGAAATGAAAATAGATGAAAGTGGGATGAAGAGGCTTATTTCTTTTCCATTTGTTTGAGTAACATTACAGTGAATAAAAACTTGAGCAGACAGTGGTGAAGAAAACCGACCACCTTGACTTCTGAGGTGCGGCTGCACCAAAATGACAAAGTACAGAAATGATTCTGAGCAGGGAGGGTACAAAAAGAGACCTTGATTGTAATATCAGAAGCTAAACTTAAGAGTGAGTGACACTATGTCATCATGCCTGCATATGCAATGTCCAGAGTTGTGCGTGCGCACACACACACACACACGCACACACAGAACATGCATTATTTGATCTGGACTGGTAAAAAGACGGGAAATTATGGGGATGTGGGAAGGGAAAGAAGTCTGGACAATCAAGAAAAGCAACACAATTAACAAAACCACTTACTACCTTTCTCCCTTCAGAGGCATAAACCTGCAGTTTTCCAGGATTACCACTGGAAACCACCTTCAGGGTATTATGACATGTCCTAACCCTCTTGTGCAACCGTAGTGGCTCTGGGTTTATGTGCTGTCTTTGCACCCCCATCCAAGGCACTCCCAGAGCCATCCTACAATACCATTGATTAACAAGAGAGGAAGAAAGAAAAAGGGAGAGAAAAGTCTCTCGGCAACACTTTGAGATTTAACTTGTGAGTCACCAAAATGGCATAGACAGCTAATGCCAAGAAAGCGTAAGTCTTCAAGAAGCGTCCAGCCCCGCTCTCGGCTCTTTGCATAAACTGTAACACAGCTTCATACTGGTGCTTCCTGAAATTTTCTACGGCAAGTCAAGGATCTGGTTTGAAGTAAGTCCAGGTCCCTAAAGGCTGTTGCGGGCAGCAGCGGAGCTGTGCCTCTGCTCCAAGCCACTGACGTTGATGCAAGGGTCTTATTCGTCACAGTGTCCTTACTTGTCCAGTTTCTTGCAATATCATAGACAACGTTTATTAAATATAAACTTCCTAATTGTTGGAGGCCACTGCCCTGGTGGAACTTTGCAGAAAGCATGCTTAACTACGTGTGCAAAGTGGCCAATAGCCAAGATTGTCTATGATGGCAGAGCCAAGTAGGCATGTATGCACACTCAGGTTCTAAAGAGCAGTGTTCCTTATGCTTATGTTTTGGTTAGATTTTTTTTAAAAAAACTATGCTTTATTTACACTGTTATGTGGACATTTGCTCTGTACCTTGAAAATAGGCCACATTTTGTCGCTGTTTCCAGAGCTCCTGCAGAGAAATTTGAGTAGCAAGTACAAAATTTAAGTAAACCAGAATAACAATGGGGCACAATCAGGCTCAAGAAATTAAACATTGTATTCAATGGCTTAAATGCATATTAAAGCACCATGGGTGTCAGAATCTAAAATAGAGGAACTGTTAAAAGCTGTGGTTAAACATAACCGTGGCTCCTAGGGGAGAGTGCTATAGACCCAGAATGCTGGCGCAGAGTAGGAAAAAAAGTAAAGTGGGCACATTAACCTGGAGCTTCTCTTTCTGTTTTGGTTCTTTCAATGTGGATGTTAATTAAATGTGTTTTGGAACTTTTGCAGGAAAGTAAAAAGAAGCTTATGCCTATGGCTCCCTCTCACTAGCCTTTTCATTAATAATCAAGATAACCAGCCTCTTGATAAGGAATGCTTTAGCATGAAGACCCTTAAGGCTTTCTATGATAGCCTGTTATAATGAAAAGTATGACAAGGTATCATTAGCATGTAATAGCTAAAGTTGCCCTTGGTGAAAGGGATTATCTAGTTTGGAAGTCCAATTTATCAGATTTTTGCCAAGAACAAGCCTACATTAAGGGAAGGAAGGAAGGAAGGAAGGAAGGAAGGAAGGAAGGAAGGAAGGA